>NW_015665001.1:196815-215895 GCF_001515625.1 Sinocyclocheilus rhinocerous | reverse complement strand
TTATGATTACAAAAAAAAAAAAAAACGAAGAACAAATACCAGTTTGCAGTATTAAGCGGTATAACGGACTGTTTTTGTACAGCTAAAATCAGAGATTATTTTACTATAGGAAGATGAGAGGGTCTGTATTACTTACTATTGGAGAAAGCATAACGGCTAACTTGGATCACGTGTGCCTTAATAACCAATCACATATACAGCCTTGACGTCATTGAATTTCAGTCAGAGTTGTACGACACTTAATCGCCGTTTACGGATACCATACACTCTAAAAAATGCTGGGTTAAATACAACCCAGTGCTGGGTAAAATAGGGACAAACCCAGCAATTGGGTTTTTTTGACCCAGTAGTTGGGGTTACTACCCAGAAGGTTGGGCTAAATGTTTAACCCAACCACTGGGTCAAAACAACCCAATTGCTGGGTTTGTCCCTATTTTACCCAGCACTGGGTTGTATTTAACCCAGCATTTTTTAGAGTGCAGGAATGAATGAGAAGTGCCGTATACTGAATCCCACCTGTCGCAAAAAGTCAGTGACTTATCTTATAAAACAACATTTTTTTCGTGGAAAACTCTTAAAAATAGTTCAGTTCAAAAGTATTGTTTAGTGTAAAACATGTTGAATTAGCACATAGGCTGTCAATTCATTAAATGATAAGCCGTTTCCTCTAAAAAGCTGTTTATTCAGTGTAGTGAAGCCACTCCTCCATTGACATCCATTAAAAAAAAAAAAAAGTCCCATTTACTGCCAGACCGGAAGCGTTAGCTTTAACCGTTACGTTTTTTCAGCTAATGGTTGCAGGCTTGCCTTCTAGTGGCTTTGGCTAAAATAACTGGAAGCCATGACACCGGAAGTCTCGCACATTCAAGCTACAAAATAGCCTCGCCTGCTCTTATGCTAATAAGGTGGATACAACACTGCATACCGCACAGAATCCTTTATCCCACAATGCAATGCACATGATTAGTGTGTTAATATCAGTCTGCAATATTTTGCAATATAACACATTTATACCCACAAATGTATTTTTACACTTCATTTCCTACAGTATTTGATAGTATATTTCTGACATAACTTGAATGTTCCACACTAAACTACACAGCAAAATGTTTAATTCTGATCGTCAACAATGTGCTTTAGTCTACTGTTTAAAAATGGCTGCATATGTATACTGTATGCATTCTATTTTTAAAAATGTTAAGCAATATTTAGGCTACTCTTAATGTGCAGAATGCTATTGTTTATCATAGCCAACGAGACCCACCCAGACACATTGAGAATCAGGAAATGCACTTGAAAATGCAGTAATACAAATGCAAGACTCCAGAAACATTAGGGATCTGGAAGTAGGTTAACTCATTAGCAGAAACAGGTGTGATGGTAACTATGGCAACTACTCTGTACTGAGGTGAGACTTCAGCTAGCAAAACCGAGAGGGTGTCGACGTCACAATTATGAATAAACACATTCTTAAACACATCTGGGAAAGAAAGTGTTTACAATTTTACCATGCTGATACAATAAGGGTTCAGAGAAACAAATAGTCACTGGGTTTGTGTGGTTAATGATAGGTATTCAGAGTTTTGTCTGTGTAGTAAATAAATAGTAAATAAAGAAGATATCCTGAAGCACACCACATTTTAAGGGGAAAAAAAGGACTGGTAGTTTTGGACACAACACAGCACAATACAATGCATAATTAAAAATATGGGAGAAACACCTGTGAAAAATCAATGTGGAAAATGTCTTCATATATAGTAACACAATAAATTGGACCTGTTTTTACAGACTCTTTTTTTTAGCGTGCACACATTCTGTTCTGTTCTTATAGTTTTTAACTGATTTTAGGTTTACTGACTTTAAAAGCTTCTCATTAGAAACTAACTGTGATTGGACGCCTTACATGTCAATCAGACTCTTTTTGTCTAAGTGGGCGGTTCTTGGGAAGGAACAAAAAAACAAGAATTTGACGATATTCGAAAGTCTGACAACACGAGACGGACGATCCCAGCAGAACATCAGCCATTACTGAATCTGTCAGGAGGACATAACAAGGACAAAAAAGGACAGAAAGACAGAAACAAGAGGATAAATAAATAATATACATGGTCGATGTAATGCACCTGACAGGACAAAGCAGCAAGAGGAAAGAGGAGGAAAAGAACAAGAGACAGAGAGAAGAAACACTGGAAGATCTTCATGTTGAAGAAAAGACAACAAACTGATCTCACTGTGTCATTTATAGAGGATGAAGATAAACAATGAAGTGCTGAAGAGAAGGAATCATGATGGGAGAAGAGCATTTTGGGAAGAAAAGTCACAAATGAGATATCTAAATTGTTTCTCCTAGACAGAATTGAAATTGCAAATGCAATCTTTTCCTTCTCAGATGTTTCTCCTGAAAAAAAAAAAAACAATTGGGAATTGTATTTTTGATCAAAACTTTTTTCTCTTCAAGTGTTTTCCCCAAAAAAAAAAAAAAAAACATCACACAGTGTCTCCTTTAGATTTTCAGAAGAGATCTCAACAATAGCTCAAACTGGGCTCAGATTTGATAAGATACCAAAGTTACTCTTGCTGCACATGGCCAACGATGAATAATGTAAAGAAAATAGAATTCATACGGTTAATCTGGTAAACAAACTGTTGCAGGATGTTCTGGTACTCGAGGCTTATGAAATATTAGCGGATGAACGGTTCACGCTTGAATTAATTAACCAGTGAACAAAAGCAGCCTCGTCACAGTATAGAGTGATGCCGCTCATTTGCAAACGCTAGACATTGAAAAGACCTTTTGTTTCAACTGCATAACTTAACTGGATAAAAATGTAAATAGGTTTGCCCGTGCAAAACTCACCATCACAATGCTGGTGTATTAGAGATGACTGCCAGGTTTTACTGAGGTTAATATTTATTTATTTGCAGGACCTTTAAAAAATATTTGTAATAAATTAGAATGTCTAAAATACACAATTCTAATTATATTGTAACTTAGTAAATGTAGTAAAGTAAAGGTAACGCATAAAGATAAAACCTCCCGCTCCCGTGAGATTTGTGTTGGGTCCCAATGCAGTCCTCTATTCCACAGGTAAAAATCCCAAATGTGGATGTGAATTTATTTCAAAGACATGCATGCTCCTCACGAGTGGGTTTCATGAATATGCAGGCTGGTGGATTTAACTTCAAGCTCGACTTGCTCATCCTCCTTTCAAATATCGAGCAGGACAGAGAGTCCGACTGTGACGGCTTGAATCTGTAAAGAGGATCTTTGATCACATCTGCTCCTCAGAGGAGACGCCATGTTCTCATGCCCAGAGTCACAGCACAGTTTCATTAACATCAAAGCATGAGGCAAAAACATGTTTAATCAATTTCCTCTCGCTCTCTCTCTCCTGTTCTATGAAAAAGAAAAACTTTGGCTTGTTAGCTGCACTTGAAGTCCTGACTCAAAAGGTCTCGGGCGGTCAAGTCTCTCCTGTAGTAGAGTTCACGTCTAACAGAGTAATTACCTCTAACGGTTCAGAAAACATACAGCTCTCAAATCATTGTTCAGCTTCACCTTCGAATCTCAGCGGTGGAAAAGAGGCCCAGCTGAGCGCTCATTAACCAGCGTTTGGTAACCTGCATCAGATAGGAGACAGCCGCGGTTATTTTTGTCTTTGAGATCTCTGCGTAATTACTTTGGAGTTTGCCTGTTAGATTGAGTTGAATACAAGAGGATTTCGCTAGAAAAAGATTTGTTTGCAGTATGCGAGCTCTAAAAAAAGCGAAATCTCATAAAGAGATGTGACATTTCATGCCGGGATGAAGAAGCACAAAACGTGTGGGATTTGAGGTACCACAAAGTGTAATACTCCAATTACTAAACTCAAAATAACATTGTGCACATGCTAGAGTCAAATAAAAGAAAAAAACTGCTTCAAAGTCTAGTGAGCTGCATAGAATAGCATTGCAAGGCATCAAATAGGCTAAGCACCCTCAAAGATGTAATCTGTTCCCAAACTTATAAAACACATTAAAAATTTAATTTCACACCCAAAAATTTAAATTGACTGAAAATGTACCATCTGGCCATCCAAGATCCAAGAGTTTGTTTCATCATTTGAAAATTTTTTTTTTTAGAAATGTAGCATTACTTCACTTGCTCATCAATGGATGCTCTGCAGTGAATGGGTGCCGTCAGAATGAGAGTCCAAACAGCTGATAAAAACATCACAATAATCCACAAGTAATCCACACCACTCCAGTCCATCAGTTAACATCTTGTGGCACGAAAAGCAGCATGTTTGTAAGAAACAAATCTATCATTAAGACGTTTTAACTTTAAACTGTTGCTTCTGGCTAAAATATGAGTCCATAATCTATAATAACGCTTCCTCCAGTGAAAAAGTCTGTCTATTTTGTCTCTCACATCATAATCCACAACATATTTGTTTGAACTTTTTTTTTTTTTTGCTTATAATCGATGCTTGATCTGTGCATATTTGTCTTCTGATTCAGACCAGACGACTCTATTTGGAAGCATATAAACATCTTAATGATGGATTTGTTCCTTACAAACACACAGTTTTCACTTCACAAGATGTTAACTGATGGACTGGAGTGGTGTGTATTACTTGTGGATTATTGTGATGTTTTTATCAGCTGTTTGGACTCTCATTCTGACGGCACCCATTCACTGCAGAGGATCCATTTGTGAGCAAGTGATGCAATGCAACGTTTCTCGAAATCTTTTTTAAGAAACAACCTCAACTATATCTTAGATGGCCTGAGGGTGAGAAATTTTTCAGCAAATGTAATTTTTTGGGGTGAACTGTTCCTTTAAGAGCATTACACTGTTAGCTAAGTGACATGTTATGTCAAAATCTATTGGAATCAATTGTGAATCGAGTGTCTCATTTGATTCATGTGAGAAATACTATTTGTGTGGTGTTGGTGTCTGCCGAGGATAACTTTCAAATTAGTAACTTTTCAGGTTTCATTTAAGTTAATATGCTGCCTTAGAAAACTGTTGCCTATGTAGGGAGTAGACAGCAAGGTAACTCACTAGGGAAATCACAGAACTCAAACCAATTAAAGAAGTTCTTCGATATCAAACAGACAGATATACAGCGAACAAATGTTGTATTTTGAGTGGCTGGGCTTTACAGCAACTTCATGATCAATACACTCTCTCTCTGTGTGTTCATTCATCACATGTCTCTCTCTCTCTCTCTCTCTCTCTCTCTCTCAGAAAGAAAACTGAGTGACTTTAATTGCCTATTCTGATGTAGTTAATAAAAACAAGAAGTTTGGGCTAGACATATCAAAGAACTTTCTTTGGATTGGACAGTAAACATAATAATGGCATACCGTACAATGTGATATAACGACTTACTGTGTGATGAAATGAACATAGGTTTTTCTCTGCAGCGTTCTGCAGCAGCTGCAGGAGGGTCAAACGCTGAGCCGCCGCTCAGGTTACGTATGTAACCCTAGTTCCTCGAGGAACTAGGGTTACATACGTAACCTGAGACGGTTTTTCTCTGCAGCGTTCTGCAGCAGCCGAAGGAGGGTCAAACGCTGAGCCGCCAGCATGTGCATGATTAATTAAAAATATGCTGCTTAATAGTAGCCTACGCTGTTTTAAACAGATGGAGTTTCCAACTGCTACTACCCAGTGAAGGTTATGCTGAAAATATATAAGAACAACTTTATTTATTGTTCTTATATATATATATATTTTTTTTTAATTGTTAATTTAATCAATTGCAAATTTTAATCAGTTTTAGAAAATGCATATACATTTATATACATATTTACATCAATTTATATATAAATGTATCTTTTTACAACTACATTTTTCTTATATTCTGCTCGCGCTTCACCTGAGACCAGGCACTGCGGAGGACAGGCAGAAGCACTGATTAATATGAGCTTATTAAAACTGCATGTGCATGATTAATTAAAAATATGCTGCTTAATAGTAGCCTACGCTGTTTTAAACAGATGGAGTTTCCAACTGCTACTACCCAGTGAGGGTTATGCTGAAAATATATAAGAACAACTTTATTTATTGTTCTTATATATTTGTATTTTTTTTGTAATTGTTAGTTTAATCGATTGCAAATTTTAATCAGTTTTAGAAAATGCATATACATTTATATACATATTTACATCAATTTATATATAAATTTATCTTTTTACAACTACATTTTTCTTATATTTTTTGAGAACTTTCTGTTCAACCATGTTATGCTGTGATATTCTTCCCAAAATTAACTGTTAAAAATGTATAAAATATAAACAAATAACACTTTTAAATAAAAATATATGCATATTTACATACTTTATACACTATACAAATATGATCAGAAAGCCATGACAACTTATGATTTTAAAGTAAATATTATTAGCAATTTATATTTATTATATTTTCTAATTATATTTTCATATGCACAAGTGTGTTTGTGTGTGTGTATATTATATACAGTATATATATTGTATATTTATATAGAAATTGTTGGAGAATAAACAATATAATCCCAGACAAAATAATCAGTTTCTGAAAAATTGCAAATGAATGTTGAAAATATAGATGTGTGTGTGTGTGTGTACATAAACACAATATATAAGCATAAAATTTTTTTTTTTCTATAATCTTAAATTTTACATGCATTTTTGTATTTTGAATTAATTGCAGACGTTTAAGGAGATTAAATGAATTTCAATGATGCTTGCTTAAAAAAATCATATACATGTATATATATATTTATATACTGTGTGTGTGTGTGTGTGTGTGTGTATGTGTGTGTGTGTGTGTTTGTGTGTGTGTGTGTCTTTCTACAATGTATTTTCTGAAAACTTTGTTTAACCCCGTTATGCAGCAATTTTCTCCCTCAAAGATCAATTTTTACTGACTTTTTTTCTTTGGCATGAAGCACAGAATTATTGACTGTGAAGCATGAATTTTCAGTGACCAGTGGCACGTTTCGTGCGAGTGCGATATTGAAAGTCTTCTCCAAGGACAGAGCATCAACTGTCAGGCAAGCGGCGGGATGTTATAACCTCCAGCTCTCCTGTGGCAGGTCAGTTTGTAGAGGATTCGGGTGTAAATCCGTGACGACCCCGCTGAACCGCTTCACTCATGTTTACTGATTTACTCCGGCGCTAGAGATCAGTCCTGATCCTTCATACCATGTTTCCTGGCACAAGCATGCACATATAACAGCATCGATTTCATCTGGCCATCCGCCCACCATCGTGTTTACACCTCACCCGCGTGACCCGTGCGACTGCTTGCAGAAAAACACAGCTGAAATAGCAGCAGGTATCATGTGGAGTAAAACAATCATTAGACAGATGCATCCACCTCTTCAAGAGCCTCCATCACACCGCAGTCCTCTACTCTTCCTCATGTTAATGTATTCAAAAAACTGCAAAAAAACAAACAAATAGGCCTAGAATAATTCATACGATTCTATAGTTTATTCTCTGTTTTCTCAAGCAGTGGTTTTCAGACAGTTCAAAATGGTCTTAAGTATTGCAATTTTTCTAAATTCTGTCTTCTAAACTACAGTTTGATGTCAGTATCATCATATTTTTGCAATATCTTTTGGGACATACCTTGGTGACATTTATTCAGACAAACAGGTGTTTTAAGGACTTTAATAAATGTCTGACTGGGGCAAGTCACAGTTTCATACACTAAAAAATAGTGCTAAAAATGTGGAAATATTTATCAATACAAATAATTATAAATATTTATTAATATGAATATTAAATATGTATAAATATTTTTATTACATTTATTATATTTATGTGTGAATTAGAAATATGTATAAATACATTTTTATAGCAAAGACATATATTTTAACAATAAGCCCACACAAAGAGTGACAACTAGCCCCAGCCTGATGTACAATCCAGGCCTTTCTAAACAAACAAACAAACAAACAAACAAATAAAGTATGGAGAGTATGGTGCATGGATGACCAAAACTAAGAAAGAAAGAAAGAAAAAAAGATGGAGAGTATGGAGCACCAAAACTAAGTAACTAACTAACTAATTAATTAATTAATAAAGTATGGAGAGTATGGAGCTGTCACGCCCTTGGACTAACCCTGTGTTCAGTGTCTTGTGTTTTGTTCCCCATGTGCTTCATGACCCAGTTTCTCCCATGTTAATTGTGTTTATTGATTCCAGGTGTGTCTTGTTAATTCCCTCGTTTAGTTCCTGTATTTAAGCCCTGTGTTTTCCTGAGTCCTGCGTCCAGTCTTAAACGTCTATTCCCCTGTGCTACGTGTATGTTCCTGCCCGTGTAAGTCTTTATGTGGATTAATAAAGATTGTTCCCTTTGTTTATCTCCGTCGTCTCCACACTCCTCGTTCCGACACAGTAGGCAGTTCGTGACAGAAGACTGGACCAAAGAAACTGTAAGCGGCGCCCCTTCTCCCCGTGTTTTTGTTTCCATTTTTAGAAAGTGTTTTGTTTCCCGTTCCCCGTTTCGAAATGGAAACCACTGACAAGCTACACAAAATTGTGTTCAAAATCGGCAATGAGTCGCCTGCGATTTTGAACGCAATTTTGTGTAGCTTGTCAGTGAACTATGGCTCTGTGTAGTAAATGCCGCTCCATCTGAAAGCACGTGCTGGAGATTTACTACTAATCACAGAAGCGGCTTTACCTACTCTTCCTCATGTTAATGTATTCAAAAAACTGCAAAAAAACAAACAAATAGGCCTAGAATAATTCATACGATTCTATAGTTTATTCTCTGTTTTCTCAAGCAGTGGTTTTCAGACAGTTCAAAATGGTCTTAAGTATTGCAATTTTTCTAAATTCTGTCTTCTAAACTACAGTTTGATGTCAGTATCATCATATTTTTGCAATATCTTTTGGGACATACCTTGGTGACATTTATTCAGACAAACAGGTGTTTTAAGGACTTTAATAAATGTCTGACTGGGGCAAGTCACAGTTTCATACACTAAAAAATAGTGCTAAAAATGTGGAAATATTTATCAATACAAATAATTATAAATATTTATTAATATGAATATTAAATATGTATAAATATTTTTATTACATTTATTATATTTATGTGTGAATTAGAAATATGTATAAATACATTTTTATAGCAAAGACATATATTTTAACAATAAGCCCACACAAAGAGTGACAACTAGCCCCAGCCTGATGATCCATCCAGGCCTTTCTAAACAAACAAACAAACAAACAAACAAATAAAGTATGGAGAGTATGGTGCATGGATGACCAAAACTAAGAAAGAAAGAAAGAAAAAAAGATGGAGAGTATGGAGCACCAAAACTAAGTAACTAACTAACTAATTAATTAATTAATAAAGTATGGAGAGTATGGAGCTGTCACGCCCTTGGACTAACCCTGTGTTCAGTGTCTTGTGTTTTGTTCCCCATGTGCTTCATGACCCAGTTTCTCCCATGTTAATTGTGTTTATTGATTCCAGGTGTGTCTTGTTAATTCCCTCGTTTAGTTCCTGTATTTAAGCCCTGTGTTTTCCTGAGTCCTGCGTCCAGTCTTAAACGTCTATTCCCCTGTGCTACGTGTATGTTCCTGCCCGTGTAAGTCTTTATGTGGATTAATAAAGATTGTTCCCTTTGTTTATCTCCGTCGTCTCCACACTCCTCGTTCCGACACAGTAGGCAGTTCGTGACAGAAGACTGGACCAAAGAAACTGTAAGCGGCGCCCCTTCTCCCCGTGTTTTTGTTTCCATTTTTAGAAAGTGTTTTGTTTCCCGTTCCCCGTTTCGAAATGGAAACCACTGACAAGCTACACAAAATTGTGTTCAAAATCGGCAATGAGTCGCCTGCGATTTTGAACGCAATTTTGTGTAGCTTGTCAGTGAACTATGGCTCTGTGTAGTAAATGCCGCTCCATCTGAAAGCGCGTGCTGGAGATTTACTACTAATCACAGAAGCGGCTTTACTGACGAGATTCACATGAAAATCACATTCGATTTTTTGACCAGCCCTACTATCTATCTATCTATCTATCTATCTATCATGCTGCATAAATAAAATGTATACATCAGGACGGGGTTCTCTCGTATTGTCGTGTTTGGTGCAATATTTGGCCCTGTTGTGTAGTGCTGCTCTTAACTGGTGTCAGGTGTTATTGAAATGAATAGCAGCAGTGCAGCGATGCTCCTAAAAGCAAACTTCTGCTCTGTTTCACGCTGAGCATCTCTGTGCTGCAGTAACGACACCAATTAAACAAATTATCCCGGCCATTATCAGCAGCCAGCCGGCCCACGCCGCACTCCCACTCCTTCATTACTGCACTTCATTCACTTGTATTAATAGTAAGCACACAGTACACCGAGTGCTTTGTTTTAATGCGTGCCGCAGTGACTTTCAGACAAACCCGCAGATGAGAAAGATATATTGACTTTGTTATTGACTCTTGATCTCCAACCAAAGCCATCTGTGCAGTTTTCGGAACTTTTTTCACAATTATTATTCGTTTAGAAATGTGCTGCACATACAGTAGTAAAGCTCAAATGTAATTAAAATGCTGGATAAAACTGCCGTAATTGTTTCTATGTATTTGATAAGATGCTCTACTTGTTTTTAGCACATTGCTGCAAAAGTTTTATAACCTATTTTATCATCTGTCTGCAAAAAGTGCCAGTTTGATCACTTAATAAAGCACTTAATAAAGTTTCTAACAAAGTTTGTTGATTAAAAAAAACTGATAACACAAAAACAAGAAAAATACAAATAACATTTGGTGTCTAATAATTTCATTAAATTTATCATATATTTTACAAATTAAAAAATGTTTATACACACACACACACACACACACACACACAAAATATTAGTTTTTGTTCATTTTCATTCATTTATTCATTCATCCATATTATTAATCTATTTTTAATATAATTTTATTTCTTCTTGATTTCTCTGAGAAATGCACCCATAATCTATATATAGAACACAAAAATGATTCTCAATAATATATTATTTATTATTATTTTATATATGTTTATTATATTATTTAAATACTATTTATATATTATTATTGATTATATTTATTATTTAATAATATATTATATATTATTCAATAATATATATTTATTATATTATCTTAACATTAAATTATACTTATATTATATTACATTAATTGTCATGAAATTAATGCAACAATGTAAAATGTTCAAAACATATTTAAAAAATAAAAGATTAAAATGTAGTATTTAAAATGTATTTATTTATATTTGTATATGTTTATTTATTTGAGAGATTCACCCATAGCATTTGCAGTCTACAGTAGCTTCTCATATATGATATTGGCAGACGTGACAGGATCAGACATCTCTCCTCTTGACATTTCACTCTCCGTATTTCAGCCGAAAAATAAATGAAAAGAAATTGGAGAGGACAGACGTGCTATGAGGTAAAACACATTCGAGAGACGTGTGGATCAGATTCAGAACTAACCAGTGACCCGTCATGCTTTGCTGATCACCACAACATTGAGACGCATCACTATTATTATTTTTATTATTTTATAATTATAGTTTGTTTGCAAGATTAGTGATTCAAACAAAGCAATAAGCTCAACAAGAAATCAATATTGACTATATTTATTTCTTCTGCATTTTTCTGCACTGAAAATTAATTGTAGGTAGGTTATTTACTTGTAGCTGGTTCATTACATTGTAGGTCATTTACTTTGAAATAATTTTCATTCAGAAATTCATAATAAATTTCACAAAAACGTACTCCAATAATAACTCTAAAACGCAATTGTAACGATGCGTCACTCGAAGTGGGATCCATAAGCAGGCTTTTCGAGCTTGGTGTAGTATTTGGCAGTTCTCAGTTGTTCCAGGGCTGCAGGGACCAGAGGTAGGGGGTATCGAAACTTAACAGTAATCTCATTCAAACCTCGGTAATCAATGCATGGCCGAAGACCTCCATCTTTCTTCTGCACGAAGAAGAACCCAGCAGACGCAGGTGACATCGAAGGCCGTATGAAGCCCTTGGTTAACTCCTCCTCGATGTACTGCTTCATGGCTTTACATTGGTGCACAAACATGATGGTATCTTTAGACAGGGAGGGCCACCAAAAGCGGTTTTGCAGGAGATGGATGGTGGCGTTAATACCAGGATGACCAGAACTGGGCAGAGAATGAACATGTTCTAGGACTCGATTTCGGAAGATTTCAGGGACAAAGATCATATTAGGGGGGCATTTTGATGTGCCGCAAGCTGACTAGCCTGGGTAGAAAGTGCTGAGGACAGGTGAGATATAGCCGCTGGATCGTGGGAGGGCGAAGTCTTCTGTAACGATGCGTCACTCGAAGTGGGATCCATAAGCAGTCTTTATTTGCAATCGTGGTCAAACAGGCAATGGTCACATACCAGCAAACACAGTGACGGGGGGCAAACACAATCGTTGTCAGTAAACAGGCTAAAAGTCGGGGCAGGTGGCAATGAATCACAACTCAGAGACAAGGCGGATAATCCAGAAGGCAGGTAGCAGAGTATCATAAACGAGGTACAGACAGGGTCACAACAGGCAGGCAAAACAGAGAAAAACGCTCAGAAATGTAAACCGCAGTAAAACAAGACTTCGCAATGAGCTGGAAGGAACAGACTGTTTATATAGGCCAGCTGATGGGCTACAGCTGGGCTAGGTGATCAGTGCCAGATACGGGGCTGATGGGAAATGTAGTGTGAGAGTGTAAGAGTCAATATTCGGGTGAGGGAGCCCTCTGATGGTCGGAAGAGGGAATCATGGAGTTCGACTCTGTGACAGCAATAAAAAAGTAAATAAAATGAAACTTTGATTAACTGATTAATCGGTAACACTTTATAATAAGGTTCTGTTTGTTAACTATATTTAATGCATTCACTAACATTAACAATGAGCAATACATTTATTACATTAATTATTCATCTTTGTTAACATTAGTTCATAAAAATACAACTGTTCATTGTTTGTTCATGTAAGCTGATGTGCATTAAATAACATTAATAGATACAACTTTAGGTATTAATAATGTATTAGTAAATGTCAATATTAACTAATTATACTAATTAATAAATATTTTATAAATAATTTTCATTGTTAGTTTGTGTTAACTAATGTGATTAACTAATGTTAATAAATGGAACCTTATTGTAAAGTGTTACTAATTAATCTTTGTATAATCTTTATGTGTGTGTGTGTGTGTGTGTGTGTGTGTGATATTTCAACATATATAAACTAGCCTATTGCAAATATTAAAAAATGAATACATTTGAAAAGAAAAATATATTAAATATTCAAATAAATATTAGTTTCATTTTATTTCTGCAATCAAATTGCAAGCTTATATATTTTCAATAGAAATGTATATTAAATATTCAAATAAATATTATTTTAAACATTTATTTATGATTAGTATTCTAAATATTCCAAATGTATACATAAATAAAATTCAAATATTATTTAACATTTTTGTCTTTGCAATTAAAATGCAAGCCTGCATAATTTTTATAATGTATATAAAATACATTAAATAGTTCAATAAATATAAAAATAAATATTTTTGTCTTTGCAATCAAAATGCGACCAGACTTCTCCTTCCCTTGAGAAGTCATGTAACGAGGTTGGCCTGATTGATTAAGCTCGTCCAGCTCAGTAGTTGAGTTAGCAGTTAGTGAGCCGTCACTAGTACGAGTCTGTACAGTCTAGGGATGCATGTACTGCAGATGCATCGCGGTTGCTGGATTTTGAAGGTTTTGTTAACAAAGTCTCGCCCCGACTTGCTGTAAAACGTGCCTGCGATTTTAGGATTGCTGGAGTTGAAGTGTAAAACACTGACAGAGCTTCAGCAACGGCAGAGTGTGTGTGAAACACAAAAACCTTGTGATTCTGAAACATCTTCTCCCCGATGGCCTGTCCTCCTCATCTCAGCGTCAACAACGCTCGGCTCCTCATCCACCGCAGGCTGGTGACTCTGTCAGTGCTTTACGATGACAGACTGTGATGTTTGCCTCGGTTTGAAGTATTCCCATCTTTCTGAAGACTTCAGGTTAGTGAAGGAAGCCGTGTGTACGTCTCACTCTTTCTCAGGGAATCCCACGACAGCGTCTGTGAGAATAAGATCTGCAGATAAACCTCTGCAAAAAGAGAAGAGGTTCACAAGGCTTCGGGTTTGGCTTTCACTCATTTGCAGAAACTTTGCTTGGCCTCATTATAGCATGAGAATTAATTAAACATGTTAACTTATATTGCCATAAAAAGTCTGGGTTTGATAAGATTTTTTCTTTTTTTGAAAGAAAGGCTGCATTTATTTGATCACAAATACATGACTCATTTTACTTCACGTTAACGATATATTTCACGATATAGTCATTAATATATGTAGTTATTCTGAAAATATTCAGAAAATCGACAAAAAGTCGATAAATAACTCAAATACTTTAGAAATGAAAAGTACTTCACCTTGTTTGATTTTTCCTTTTCTTTTATATGGTAAATTATTTATTTAGTAAAAACACACTCAACTTTATAGACTAACTTCCCCAACTGATTGACATTAAATGCAACTTGTAGATGAAATTAAACTTTAAATAAGTTGTTTCTAAATTATTGTTATTATTTTACTTTAATCAGTTTATAATGTCTAAATATTTTTTATTGAAATATTCTATTCATAACAAATTACATTTACTTCATTTTAATTTTGTAGGATACGTTTAATACTAGTTATACATATATTTTAATTATTCGCTGGTATCTGTTTATTGTACTGTGTTTTAAGGGGCTTGTTTTGCTCTTTTTGTGATAACCGGCAACCCTTCACCTGGAGCTTTAATCAAGATTCACTCATTTGCAGAAACTTTGCTTGGCCTCATTATAGCATGAGAATTAATTAAACATGTTAACTTATATTGCCATAAAAAGTCTGGGTTTGATAAGATTTTTTCTTTTTTTGAAAGAAAGGCTGCATTTATTTGATCACAAATACAGTAAAAATTGTGAAATATTATTACGATTATAATGTGTTTTCTATGTGAATGTTTTAAAATATTATATTCATATTCGACTCAACTACATGTGAAATTTTGAAGTAGAAAGACAGAATATCTTTTTGTGATAACCGGCAACCCTTCACCTGGAGCTTTAATCAAGAGAGGGAAGAGTTCAATAGTGACTAAGATGAGCAGCAGTAGACATCAGGTCTTGTGCATGAGTTCAAGACTCGGTTTAGCAGTTTAGTTTCAGTAAATGCTATTCTTGAGGTTCACAAGTTCAAAAAGTCCTGTTCAAAAGTTTTTGGAAAGAAAATAATACTTTGATTCAGCAAAGGTTGCAGTAAAGATGTTTATAATGTTACAAAATATTTATATTTCAAATAAATTTTCCTTTTTTTCTTTCTATTCATCCTTTGTTTTTGTTTTAATTGTAGTTAAGTACTTTTTAGTCATTTTGGTGTTTCGTCATTTTTATTAATTATTGCTTTTTTTAAACAGTATGTATATACATTTTTATCATTTTTTATTTCAGTTTTAGTTTGAATTATTTTAGTAATCAAATTAAACTAAAATGTTGCTTTAACAACTAGCTGAAATAAAAATAAGTTTACGTTTCTTCATAGCATTTATTTATATTTCTGTTCTATTTCTATTTTTATTAATCAATCAATCAATCAATGTAATAATAGGAAAATAAAAGAATAAATTCCTTGCCAAACAAATGAAATTAATTTCTTTCAAGTAAATGTATTCAAATCTATTTTGTATTACCTTTTCCCTTTATTTATCATTTCGTTGTTTTTATTAGTTTATTGTTATCATTTATTATTCTTTATTTCTTTATTTTATCTTACTTTTTTATTTATCTATGCATTCATTTATTTTTATATGTATTTATTCCTACATTTTATTATTAAAATATTGCCACATTTATTTATTTCAACATTCATTTATTTTTGTATTTATACTTACATTTCTACAGTAATTCCTCTGCATTTCACAGTCTGAAGTGTTTCATAAGGATTCGTTTGGGATTGTTCTCTACACGATGCGTCACTTAAGTTTTGAAATGTTAACTCTTAACTTTTGAAGTCTCAATAACTACAGCAGCCGTGTGGAGAGCGTGAGCTGATTCAAAGAGCTGGAAGTTCTCACCATGAAGCATCTCATGAAGACCTCAGCAGAGAGAATCAAACGCTGCCATCACGTTCCTCCTGGGAAGGTCGAACTCATGAGTTTGGACTTTGCTGGGTAATTTCATATTCCTTTCATTTCATATTCCTTTCTCTTTTCACTTCAAAGACAGCTTTTAAGCACTAGAACAACAAAATGAAGAGAGAAAGACGAACATCAGGTGGGTCAGCGACTCAGAGTTTAAGGTTTCCATTCAGTTCATGAGTGTGAATTTGAATGGAATTGGACACACCCACAACAGGAAGTTCAAGTGCGTGACAGGTAATTCCAACTTTTTTTTTTTTTTTTTTACATCTCACAATTCTGACTTTTTTCCAATTCAGAATTTATATCTCTGACTTTTTCGAATCTGAATTTACATCTCTTTTTTTCTCAGAATTCTGAGTTTATATCTCACTATTCTGGCCTATTGTGACTTTACATCTTGCAATTCTGACTTTTTTCAATTTTGTTGACCACGCAATTCTCACTTTTTTCTTGCAATTCTTTTTTTTTCCAGAATTGCAAAATCTAAACTCAAAATTCTTAATTTTTCCTCACAATTCCGAGTTTACATCACGCAGTTCTGACATTTTTCCTCCGAATTCCGAGTTTACGTCTCACAATTCTATTTTTATCAGCATCATTACTCCAGTCTTCAGTGTCATATGATCCTTCAGAAATCATTCTAATATGCTGATTTGCGGCTTAAGAAACATTTCTGATTATTATCAATGTTGAAAACAGTTGCACTGCTTCATATTAATAAAAAAAATAAAAATAAATAATAATAATTCAAAGGTTAGACACACGGTGACAGAAACACAAACATTTCCACTCAGTAATTCTGTCTGAATCCAGATCACTTAAACAGGTTATAGCTTTACTTTAGCTTTGTGGTCTGTTTTAGTGTAGATTAATGACAATTTGGATATAAATGTAGTCATACTTTTTATGTAAATTAGATTTTACAACAATAAAGTTTATTCCCAATAGCTTTCTCCTGATAACCAATTCATTATTAAAGGAAATAGTCAATATAGTAGCTCAGAAATGACTTTGTGTAGAGCTGCAGCACAAACACTGAAAGAATGGTGTCTTACGTGCCTGTCTCTACATACACACTAAGATGTTTCCTGATGTATTGCTGCAATCCCAGTCAGTTTCCTCTCTTACTGCATGAACAGAGTAAATTGTGCTTTACTAATAAAGCAGAAAATGGTGGTTTTATCATAGTTCATTACTGGCGGGCCAGTAACAGGATGATGGTCAGAGCCGCTGTGTTTGACAGGGTTTTGTTGGTCACAGTAGAGGGACGCAGCTCAGATTGACTCCTGCTGTCTGACATTAATGACATATGTCAGTCAGAACAGTCTGCTTGACAAATACAAAATATTTAAATAAATATCTGTGTGTGTGTGTGTGTATAACTTTCATATATTCTAGATTCATTACATGTAAAGTAAAACATTTTCAAAAGTTTTTTTTTTTTAAATTTTGATTATTAGATCTTACAGCTCATGAAAGTTAAAAATCCAGTATCTCAAAATATTAGAATATTTACATTTGGAGTTTCATTATATGACCATCCCTACAGTATAAATTCCGGATATCTCTTGTTCTATGAAACTACAATAATGGGGAAGACTGCTGACTTGGCAGTGGTCCAGAATACCACAAGCTTGAGAATACTGTCAAGCAAAGCCGATTCAAACACTTGGGAGAGCTTCACAAGGAGTGGACTGAAGCTGGAGTCAGTGCATCAAGAATCACCACGTTCAGACGTCTTCAGGAAAAGGGCTACCAAGCCTCTTCTGGAACAGAAACAACGTCAGAAGCATCTTACCTGGGCTACGGAGAAAAAGAACTGGACTGTTGCTCAGTGGCATTTTACACAAATGTAAATTTTGCATTTCATTTGGAAATCAAGGTCTGGAGTCCGGGCACCTGCCTACAGTGCCTAAACCACTTCCAAGTGGTTTGCTGACCATGATATTACTCCAGCCAACATGCCTGACCTGAAGCCCATATGGAATCTATGGGATATTTTCAAGAGAAAGATGAGAAACAGTGGATCCGAGCTGAAGCTCAATAGTGCCTCAGCAGTGCCACAGGCGGATGGCTTCCATGCCATGACATGAACTTTTTCACGATATTCTAATTTTTTAGATGCACCTATATATATATATATATATATATATATATATATATACATATGACATGAATTTTGGTCCTAAAATGGCTTTTATTTATTTATTTAGTTTTATATTTTATTTATTTGTTATAGTTTTTATTTTAGTCTATTAATTTTTAGTCTATGTTTTCTGTTAAATTAAACTGCAAATTACCTTGCATATATTTTTTAATTAACCAAATATTATTTATTATCACAATAAACAAAAATGATGACTAAAATATACATAATATTTTGTATATATTCAATACATAGCCTAACTATTATGTATATATTCAAATACTGTAATGTGGGGTTTGGGTTTTGTTTTATGCCACGGTTAATGCCACGTAATACCCCACACTGGTCATTAGAAATATACATTGACTTTGCCCTGTTGCTGGCTGATTCACCATTCACACAGGACCTGCTCAAATCACCCCAGGGCCTGCTCACGTCACGTCTGCCAAGCCAGAGCCTGCTCGCATCATGCTGGTTACTCAGGAGATTCCTCACAATATGGCCACCATTGAAGAGCTTCATTGCAAGATGGCTGCCACACAGGAGTCTCTTCACAAAATGGCCGCCCTTCTAGAGTCTCATCATGTCTCAGCTGATCTTCCAGAGTTTCGTCATGACATGGCCGCCATTTCAGAGACTGCTCATGTTAAGCCTGAGTCCCCGGCCAAGATGGCCGCCACGCCTGAGTCCCCGGCCAAGATGGCCGCCACGCCTGAGTC
>NW_015665001.1:180497-196447 GCF_001515625.1 Sinocyclocheilus rhinocerous | reverse complement strand
GTTGTAACCCGCTGTCGGTGAGTCTAGTCTGTTCATGCCACGTCAAGTCTGTTCCTGTCAAGTCAAGTCTGTTCATGCCTCGTCAAGTCAAGACTGTTCATGTCAAGTCAAGTCAAGTCTGTGTCTCGGTTTATGTTTGGATGTTTGGATCACGTCTGTAAATAAACTGCACATGGGTTCTTCACTACTCTCGCCTTCAGTAGACTGATTCGTTAAAAATACATAAATCTAAAATTTAGGCTTACTTTTTTGAGTAAAAAATAAACTAGGTTACACTTTATTTTAAGGTGTCCTTGTTTCAGTGTAATCATACATTTAAGTACTGAGTAATATTAATTAACTACATGTACTTACTATATGGTTAGGGTTAGGATTAGGGTTTGGCTTTGATTTACTTGCATGTAATTAAGCATAATTTATTGTATAATAGTAAGTACATGTAACATGTGTAACAAGGACACCTTAAAAAAGTAAATTCAGACAAAGCTGTCAATAAACTTAGTCTGCTGTCATGGAAAGAAAAATTAAGTCATTAAAAAACTTAATTAAAACTTGATTAGTCAACATTTTATCTCAAAGATAACACTTTTTTCTTCTTCAAAAGAACACAGTAGTGAAGTAAAGTGGAGTAACAGCTCTCAAAGGACTCGACACTCTTCAGCAGGAACAGAACTGACCCAGAGGATTCAGAAGTGAAAGAGTGGCTCAGAACAGCAGGCGGAGATCGATGGATCTCGGGGTTTGTGAAGCTGTAAGGCAGAACAGCACAAAACCACACTGCTCAACCCTAGACCTCACAGTCCCCCTGAAGTCACTCAATTTATCCCTTAAAACTCATCTTTGATAATCCAGTTTTGTCCTGTGAAAATAATTCTTCATGTCTTAAAAAAGTGACCTTCATCCACCACTGGATACCTTCCTTGGGCCAAGTGTGTGGACCTTACAATAGCTTGAATATAACTTTACATCCTTACCTCATTTAGTATACAGGGATTCATGAATATGCAAATTAGCCCCTCCTCCACTCAAGCACAGTATTGCAGTCACAGATCAAAAAGTAATAAGCATGAAACTAAAAATTAAAAAATGCATGCAAAAAAAAAATACATTGCACAAAATGATATCAAAGTTATCAGAATAGCAAGCAACCAAGATAGTCGAATACTGAAGTAGGCTACTACGTCCCAAAGTTTGCCTACTATTCTCCTACACACTCAAAAGTATATATTTCTTCTTCACAAAAAGAGTACATAGCTTTAGGGCAAAGCATAAGTAGGTGAACTGGGACACTTAAAACAATAAACGCTAGAATAAAACACACATTAGTCAACATAGACACAATCACTACCTGTTTCACTGGGTTTCCCAAATCGGTGCAGATTCTCACCAACTCATACATCTCTGCATGTACTGCGAGTTTAACATGCATTTGGGAACACTATATGCGCTAGGTTCTCTTGATTTACATTCACATCATTTTCAACAGTTTCGTTCGCAGAAGCATTTCTCCGCTTTTCTGCCAAAATATAAGTTTGAGGACTTGAAATATTATAAGCTCGAGGGTTTGAACATTTGAAAGTAAAGAATTTAAGACATTAACATGGGTTTAGTAACATGGAGTGTAAAATAAAATTATTTTTGCAATTATTATGAAACATTCCATTTTTACTTTGCAGTACAACGGTATATTACAATACTAATATCATATACTGTCATACACAGACACAATTTTTATTATTTTAGCTGCTGACCAAAACATATTCAAGTCTAGTTATATACTGAAAATGGGCTTAAAGTGCACACTCTGAACTTTAATTTATTATTCTCATCAAAATTGGAGGAAAGGTTAAGGAATTACAGCTCTTTTTGTTCAACCCCTTGAATTAAACCTTTAAGTCTGCACTACAATTTGTTTCAAAATTGTCTCAGGGTACAAATATATTTGGACCTAACTGTGTGTATATATAAATTAGAGTTAATAATAATAATAAGAACAACAACAACAACAATAATAATAGTAATTTCATTTAAATATGTATATTGTATCCATTTACTTGCATGTCATTTGACCATTGATTGTCATCATAGAACTGTGGATATGCAAATATGTTGCTGCATTATTAAGAAAATATTTGATGTCTAAGAGGTTCAGCTGTGTCATATTTTTGCGGAATCATTCACATTAAGACAACAGAGTGGATTTGACCCTCATGATGAGTTGCACACTGGTCTGAGACAGAGTCAGGTGGGGTTTTAGAAGCGATACGATCAGGATAGATTTGGGACGTGCACTGTAAAAAATTACCATGAATTTAAAGGTAAAAGACTGTAAAAATGCTACAGTAAAAACATGTTAAATGGTTAACGGTAAATTCTCCTACTATATATCTCATCACCACCTGCATTTGGTGGTTATCAGTGTATTACAAAGGTACAAAACAGATTTCAGTACTTCAATAAGTTTGGTATATTAACATTATATCAGTTAATGAAATTACGGTATTTAACTCAATTTAAGTATCCGTAAAACCTAAAACGTTGCTACCATATTTTTTACGGTAAAATTCTGGCAACCACAGCTGCCGGTTTTTTACCGTAAATTTTATTGATTTTTTTTACAGTGTGTGAAAACAGGACAAGAGCAGCATCACTGAAGGGCTGACGGTGGATGTTCGGAGGATGAAGTCTCTGCAGGATTACTCAAGATGCTGAGCTCAACAGAGCGAGCGAGAGAGAGAGAGAGAGCGAGAGAGTGAGAGAGTGAGAGAGAGAGAGAGAGAGAGAGAGAGAGACTTACCACTGGCTCTTCTTGACGGTTGCTCATTTCTCACTTCACAATCATTCAAAGAAAAATGAAAGATTACATTTGCTTTAATAACGAGATTAAGAACAGATCATCATTCCTTTCATTTGTTTGTGAGTGTGTGTGTGTGTGTGTGTGTGTGTGCGGGGTGTGTTGCATAAGATAATTGCATAGGGGAATAGTGTTTTTTTTTTTTTTCTACAACTACTTCAACAACTACTTATTTTCCAGTTTGCGGCACAAATACTATTTGTGACCCTGGAGCACAAAACCAGTTATAAGTTGCACAGGTATATTTGTTGCAATAGCCAACAATGCATTGTATGGTTCAAAATTTTCGATTTTTCTTTTATGCCAAAAATCATTAGGATATTAAGTAAAGATCATGTTCCATGAAGATATTTTGTGAATTTCCTACCGTAAATATATCCAAACTTAAATTTTGATTAGTAATTGTAAAGCTTATTTATTTCAAGAAATTGACCCTTATGACTGGTTTTGTGGTCCAGGGTCACATATATCAATGTGAATTACTTGAAACATGTTAGTGTTATAGCATTTCTGTTTCACTGTTTGATGACTTTTGTTTAAACTTTTGTTGTTGTTTTGTCATTATTGCTAATTATTTGTTGTGCTGTGATGTTAAGAGCTCATATTTTTACATTTATTGATTGTCAACATTCTTAAGGTTGATATATACATATGTGGCTACTAAAAATATATTATATATAAATAATCAGCTTATTGTGTCACTAATTGATAATTCATTAAACAAGAAATCTGTAATTGACTCACCTAGACAAAACATGGACAGTTTTCATCAATAGCATCAAGTTGCATTGAATTTTTGTTTTCTCAACAATTCCTTTTTTATAGTGCAAAACTGACTGCATTTATGTTCTTAAAACATGTTCCTGATCTAATTATGAACTATTCATCAGTGCACATTATTTTGAAGAAAAATCAGTTCATCTTTATAACATTTTAACAAAATATAAGAAGTTACTCTGCCGGTGGTTTTTCAGAAGGGTTTTTTTTTTATTAGATCCTCCAAAATCCACAGCAAACACACAATCAGATCTGAAACACATTACATCACATGTCTGAAATAAAAGTTGTTGTTGTTGTATAAATATAATAAATGTGAAGAGCATCTCAGATCATTTGATTTAGGATGAATTTGATGTGCTCAAATTGAAATCTGAGGAGCTTCAACTTAAAAGTCTAAGTTTGTTCTCTATTTAATCTCATTGCTCTCTAGTTAAAAGTGTTCTTACAGATCTCATTTGTGACTTTTCTTCCTCCGTTCCCTCGACTGACACACAACTGGCTCATTTCACATTTCAGCGGTTGAGTCTGTGAGTTTAGTCAGAGTGACAAACATGATAAACACTGGCATCTCCAGTGATGCTCATCCGATCGCAGCGAGTCGAGTGTGTGTGTGTGTGTGTGACATTTCCAGCAGTCACGGACGGTTTAAACTCACTTCAGTCTGTGCCAGTGGAAAGGTGAACGGCCATCATTTATTTACACATGGACACAATAGAGTCACACAGTATGTGTCGTACTGCGATTAATATTTCATTCCACACCACTGATACCTTCATTTAAAGCACATTTAATGAGTTCAAATGGATTGCAGCACATATTAAATGTGTCATTTGTGGCCATGTATTACTTTGGGCATGATATATGATTAATGGACACTTGTCAGCTCTGTGCACTTTTGCATTTGATTCATGAGTCTTTCAGTTCAAAACATGCACTAAGGGACTCAGTGTCTAGTAATGATAAATAACACGATCTTAATTGCTATGCTATTTGAAGAGGAATCCATATTATAGTGGTATTATACGCAATTATTGAGAAAGCCTAATGTGAGAGCTTCATTATTTATTAAATTATGCACTTTACCTTCTAAAATGTGACCCTGGAGCACAAAACCAGTCATAAGTTGCTGGGGGATATTTGTAGCAATAGCCAAAAATACATTGTATGGGTCAAAATTATTGATTTTTCTTTTATGCCAAAAATCATTAGGATATTAAATAAAGATCATGTTCCATGAAGATATTTTGTAAATTTCCTACTGTAAATATATTAAAACTTAATTTTTGATTAGTAATATGCATTGCTAAGAACTTCATATGGACAACTTTAAAGGCGATTTTCTCAATATTTTGTTTTTTTGCACCCTCAGATTCCAGATTTTCAAATAGTTGTATCTCAGCCAAATATTGTCCTATCATAACAAACCATACATCAATGGAAAGATTATTTATTCAGCTTTCAAATGATGCATAAATCTCAATTCCGAAAAATTGACCCTTATGACTGGTTTTGTGGTCCAGGGTCACAAATACATTTAAAAGTGAACTACAATATTCTCCATTTGTAATAGAAAGATCATTTTCTGTATTTTATTTTGTAATTTTCCAAATTTGTATAACTTTATTTTCATTATTATTATCCTAGATTTTTAATGTAGCCTCAGACAAATGTCCACTGCTAAAAATTATGAAATTTAAAAATTAAATGGACATTAAATTAAATATAAATTGTATTCAAGGTAATTAATAAATGTATTTAATTAAAGTAATAAAATAAATAATACATTTTGTAAAATTTTATTAAATAATCAAAACAAATAAAAAATTAAATGAAATGACGGAACATTATTTACATAAAAAAATTACTCAAAATTATATAAATTATTCAAAATAACTAAATAAAATAATTTAAAATTAAATTACGTAAAATTGAGTAAAATGATTGAAAATTAAATAAAATTTTTATTTTTTATTGCTAGGAACAATTTAGCAGCTGTTGGATATCGGTAGGGGCATGTCCCTAGCATCCCTACTAAATTCTACGCCCTTGAATACGCCACACACAATTGTGAATAAAACTGTGCAACTAAAGGAGGAAAACTTGGTGATTAACAGATGTCAATAGTACTAACGGTGATACTCAAGCTAACATACCTTGGTAAAGGACAAAACGAATTGTGATTGCTAATAGCATCATTTACTTGCATGCGCCATCTGAAAATCAGGTAATGTTACAAACACAAACAACACAATTAGTCCAGAATGCAATTTGCACAACACTCTGTGATAAAGCTAAATGCACCAGGCAAATGACTCCAGTGAATACACTGCATGCTATAATGAGCCTCATTTACAAAGAAAGGAGACGTGTTTGCACTGAAAACAATCAGTTTAAATGCTCACAGTGCAGCTCTGATAGCATCTTGCACTGAATTGCAGGTGCTTTGTGAATAATGTGCCACAGTGGGTTTCGACCTCTGATTAAACTAGTGTGTGTTGAAGGTCACTGGCAAATCTACAGATCCGCTCTGACAGCTCTAGACGTCCTGCAGTGATGAACGGCTGCCGAACACAAGGCCGGACACAGTTAATGTCACCAGGATTATCACTCCCATCCCGCCGAACGAGACTCGCACATGCCGTAAATATCCTGTCGCGATGTCCGTTTCCATTAGCCGTATTTCATCACTCACTTAAGGGTGAGAACTTTCACGTTTTTATACTCGTGCTGCAGTTGTAAATCTAGAGAAAGGAAGGAAGAGAGTCTCTGACTTATTGGTTGTCTAATGGTCCGTTATCATAGCTGTAATGTCATTGTACTCCTAATGTGAACTTTAATTACTGGTTGAGATAACATGATCTGGAGGTGCAGGGAAATTACAGCTTTATGTTTCACTCCAGTTACGTTCCTTTCTTGTTGTGTTTTTATGTGAACTGCTTTGGAAAACGGGACTGTTTGCACCAAAGTCAAAGGTTTGAGATTAACATTGGATGGGACATTTCAAAACCAACCTAAAACTACGGTTTATTAAATATTTTTTTCGCATTTTCAGCCCTCTGATGTTTCCAGGCCATAAGCAACCTATTAAGGAAGACATTTTAGAGCATGATATCTTGAGAGTTATGATTGCTGGACTCATAGAAATTGGTGGATACGTAGACAAACATGTTCAATTCAAGCCTAAATGGTTAAGATGTAACTCAGGGTAAAAATATTTACAGAATTGGCCACTAAAGTTGGGAAAAAGTGAAATTTTCTAGAGGTGGGTCATATTGGCACCTCAATAAAAAGACTAAGGATACTAATATAAGAATTTTGGCTTTAAATCATAAGCTTAAATTGACTGTATATCAGTCTGTCATGAATATGAGATATTAACATATTAGTCAGATATGACAGTATTTTGCCTATTTTGAGGCACTCACTTGACAATGCTGACTATTAGAAGACTCTTGTCAATATTTCAGTTTGTTTTATTTGCTATGTGCTAATCAGGACCTAAAACTAAGGTTGATAATACATATATATATTTTTTTTTTGAATTTTTATTTTTATTTTTTTGCATTTTTAGCCCCATGATATTTCCTGACAAAAAAGCATTTTATCTGGGAAGCCATATTTAGAGCTTGAGATCTTGAGATTTGTGATGACTGAACTCATAGAAAGTGGTGGACACACAGACAAGCAGGTATATATTTAGCCTTTATGTATACATTTAGCATTTTCTCTATATCTCTCACACTTCTGGGACTTAATTTTGTTGGTAAACATGAATATGTATGCCTATTGATGAACCATTGCAGCATGAAAAATTGACAATTTTTTCAACTGAAAGTGAAAGTTTATGCAAGTAAAATGAATTTATTTAGTTTTTGGATTCTATGTTGTTTTGTTATGAAATAAATATGTCAGTTTCATAAATCTGTACTGATTTTGAGCAAATTGTGAGTTACAGTTTCAAAGAAATTTAATTCAAGTCCATTCATTCCAATGGGGTGAATACTAGTAATTCTCAGATTATATGTTATTATAAATTTAATACAATGATATATTTAAATAAAATTTCTCGTTAATATTGAAAAAAATATATGTTTTTTTTTTTTTGTGTGTTGTGGTTCTTGTGTAATTTCAAATTTCAGTTAAAGATAATCCCAATGACATTACCTGTGTCTGGCCTGGCGTTCGTCACTGCAAAACGTCCAGACAAACTGCTGGTTCTGCAGCAAAAGTTGTAGCATGCAAACCTGCTAAAAGACAAGCAGAGGAAGGACATTAGATGGAAGTCACAGCAGACAGTGACATTATACAGCTCAATTCTTCTTCACAGTTAACTTATGATAAGTTGCTGCTGCTCAGTGGAAAGAGGGCACAGCTGTATCTCTCTTCTCATCCGCCCACCCGCTGATCCTTTCTGAGCGCTTTTGTTTTATAGACCTGCTTTCCTCTACGCGCCACAGGACGCATTAATGCACCTGTTAAAAACGCTCTTCTCACCCCCTGATGAGATACTGTCACTCAACATGGAGACTGACAGCTAGGGAGCGTTACTGTGCAGTGCATGCTGGGAAATGTCCCCCTGCTGCTGTCCTGACAGTGGACCTCTGGGACTCCTGCTCTTTAAATTGTACCTTGATACGAGGAGGAATTCAGCCGGATAAGGAAACAGCTCCGTGTTTCGGCTAAACCCACCAGCTCTCCAAAGGCCTGTCATCTAAGGTTTGCAGAAAGAAAAGGTTTGGGATATAAGAATGGAAAATTCTGGCTTGGGTTTTTTCTTGCACTTACAGGTTTTTTTTTACTGCACAGAGGAAAAAAAGCAGTTCTGCTCAAAACAAGTAAAATCTTTTCCTTATTTAGTTATGAAGTTCATTGAGGACACCAAACAAACTTTTCTCTCTTGCTGTTTTTAACTACTTTAAAAGAAAAGCAGAGACAATGTCCTTAGAGAAACTTGAACTAACAGAAAAACTCGCAAAGTTTTCTACTGAAGCAAACTGTAACAGAAACATAATCAAATTAAATGACTTAAAATTACATTTTAAAAAGTAAATTATAGTTAAAATTATTAATAGGTTTGTTTAAATAATTAAATCAAATGAAAACAAGAAAAACTGTAAAAAAAAAAAAAAATAAATAAAAAAAAGATAAATTAAAATAAATGATTGAACATTAATTTATTTAAATAATTAAAACAAACAGTTAATAAAGATAATATAAATTATTCAACATGAAATAAAAATTATTCACAATTAAATGAATTGACTGAACAGTAAGTATAAATTATATTTTAAAATGATACATTTAAATATTTAAATCACATGAAAAAAATTTAAATCAAATTAAAATCATTTTGATTAAAAATTGAACATTAAATATAAATTAGATATAAAATCAAATAAATGCTGAAAATAATATAAATTATTAAAAATGAAATAATGACTTAAAAATTATTAAAAATGAATAATGATTTTAAAATGGTGCAAATATTAATTATATTCAAATAAATAAATTATAAAATAAAATGTATATTTAAAAACAAAATAAATTATTTAAAAATAAAACATCAAAGTATTACAAAATAAAATGTACAGAGGACATTAACGCTGACATCCACACATTAATCACTCTCACCTCAGTAATAATATCAGAGACACCAACCCGTTTGAAAACAGTCATTATTTTTGCTATTCTGTTTGCTGGCACTAGTGGCACAAAAAAATGACACACTTCACCCTCAATATACTCTTATTTCTCATTATATCTGTGGGATCGTGTGAACAGTGAAATCTCCAACAGCAAGAATAAGAGAACGGAAGCACTCAGACTGATCTAATGTGGCTTTCAGAGGTGATACAGAAGGGACACATAGCAGATCTCCTTCTGTACAGCTGGATAGCGAAGGCTTCGGGCGATTCTTAATTCTCTCAAATGGAGGCAGTGTTTATCGCAGCACAGCTCCTCCTGAATCATCTCAGACTGACGTGTGAGTGTGTTTGTTCCCTGCGGTGACGATCAGCAGCATAACTACGAGCCAATTTATCAATGAGTCACCGAGACCATTTCAGCCGCTCTCTTCCTCCAGATAGAAATCACTTCAGCCTGTGTGTTTGTGTGTGGATCAATCTCACATTCACCTCAAAATCAACTGAAAACAAACACAAATAAACTATATTTTGCATGAAGAAAATACAGACTACTGTAATACCAACAAGATTTTTTTAAAATTATTTTACACATCAACAAGGCAAATTTCCACCCAAATTCTCATTACTGTAATGCAATCTCACATTCACCTCAAAATCAACTGAAAACAAACACAAATAAACTATATTTTGCATGAAGAAAACACAGACTATTGTAATGCCATCAAGATTTTTTTTTACATTATTTTCCACATCAACAAGGCACATTTCCACCCAAATTCTCATTACTGTAATAAAAAAAAAGTCTCATTCTCATTACCAGGGCTCTCATTATTCTGGTTGGTGATTCTCATTAGGCCCCATCCATGAATAGGGTACAAAACAGACTCTGAAACTCCTAAAATAATGAAGCATTTCTTTACATTTTAAACAAATGGCCAGTGAAAGATGCTAAATATTCAGAACACTTTTCAGAAAACTATTCATTCACCTCAGAAGGACAAACTATTAAGTATTATACTGTATGAGCGCTTTAATTTTTGATTTGTTTATACATATCTATATATGGGTCACATTAAATAAATTAAACGATTGAAAATTAAACAAATTACATTTAAATAAATACAATTAAATTAAATGAAATTTCTTTAAACAATTATATCAATAAAATGATAATCACTCAAAATTAGGAGGACAAACTAAGTATTATATGAGCTTTTTAATTTAAAATGTATATATATATATATATATATATGGGTCATAAAAGAAAATAAATTAAATAATTGAAAACTAAATATAAATTATATTTAAATAAAATAATTATTACTTCTATTTAAATAATTATATGTAAATAAAATAAAATTATTAAAATAGTATAAATTACGGATTATTACAGATTACGGATTACAGGACAAACTAAGTATTATATATATATATATATATATTTTGTAATTTCTAACATTTAGAAAATTACAAATAAGTCATATTTAAATAATTCTTTATATAAAATAAATGTAAAAAAATTAATTCTGAGGACAAACTAAGAATTATATATGAGCTATAAAAAAATAAAAAAGCCTTAACTGTCCTGAAAATAGGCTGTTTTTCCTTATGAAAAAAAAAATATTTGGATTATTTTGCGGGTGAAATATGACCTGCACATGTTCTTGACAGGTTTGATGAGATTCACGGTGATCTATGACTGATCTTCAATCAATCAGACACTGCTCATCTGAAGGCGTGTGTCAGGACTCATCCCGCGGGAGAATGACGCGGTTCCTCTCATATGATAAGTGCCTGTGTTTTCTAATTTTATCCTTCTGTCACCTATCTAGCACTTCTGCAACTCGGAAAATGGAAAATCTGCCATCTAGAGAACGAGAGAGAGAGAGAGAGAGAGAGAGAGAGAGAGAATAGCGGCGTTATTGAGGACACTCGAACAAAGCCTCACGCTGATTTTCCCAGCAGCCTCTCTGATGAGATCAATAAGTGTTTGTGTGTTCATCTGTCTCTCAAACACACCGTCTGAAGCAAAAGATTCAAAGAGTATTGAAGGACCGTTCATCCAAAAATTGGACTTCTGTCATCGCTTACTAACCCTCGTGTCGCTCCAAACCAGATTTCAAGAGCAACAGACTGTTTTCAGTGCAATGGAGTCTTTTATCTCAGAAGATCAATCAAAGCAGATGACCCTTTTTAATCTTTTCTAAGAGTTCGACACAGCCACACGAACATTTTCATCTGCTTTTCAGGAAATATTCATTTGAAGGATGAGTGTGCATCAGTGATAAAAAAAAAAAAAAGTCTTGTTTTCAAGTACAAATATTAAAATGAAGTGAGTTTATCCTCAAAACAAGAAAAAATATCTGCCAATTGGATCAGAAAAAAAAGTACTTAAGTAATTTTGCTTTTCAAGTCTTGTTGACTAAAAAATGATTAAAAATGAAGCAAGTTTTTGCTTAAAACAAGAAAACGCAATTCGGACTTTTTACAGTATCTCAGAATTACGACTTTCTGTCTCGCAATTTTGACTTGTAAAATTGTGCATTTATATCTCCAAATTCAGAGAAAATTAGATAGAATTGCAAGAAATAAAGTCAGAAGTGTATGAAAGCCTATAAACTCGAAAAGTAGAAATGGGCTTCCATAGAAAAATAATCTTGTTTTCTCTGCGACTTAAGTTTCTTTTTCTTGTTTTAAGCTTAAACTCACTTATTTTCTGAAAAAATCTATAAACTGAGACTTAATATCTCAAATGATTTTGCTTCTCAAAATTGCTTTCTATTTATCATATACAAATATATCAAAATGAAGTGAGTTGTTGCTTTAAACAAAACAAAAACAAACAAAAAATCTGACAAAGGGGTCAGAAAAATAATTTCCCCTTGAATTCAGTTTATTTTTCTAAACCAAATGGGAGATCAAATAGTTTGATTTTTTTTTTTTTGTTTTAAACTCACTTCATTCTGATCAGTTTTTCAGAAAACAAGGCTTAATATCTGAAGAAATGTTGCTACTCGTATCTTGACTTATGAATGCTTAAATATTTGTACTGGAAAACAACACAAATTCAGCACAATAATAATGTGCTGCTGTAGTAAAATGCCTGATAAACAAAAATAGTATGAATAAATGATCCTCTGGCTTCCTCGTCAGCTCTCAAAAGATGTAATTTCATTTAGTTAGTCGTTTTGTCACATTTAATCACTGCATATGCAAATACAAAAAAAAAGCTAAATTATCAGTCTGAAGGAAATCATCATAAATGGTAGAGGATGAAAGAATGCTGTTAAGTGTTTCAATGCATTAGCTTCACAAGCATCAGATAAATGAATGTTTTTGTGTACTCACATACTGTACATCTTGAGCAAACCTTGGGGAACAAGATATTCTCCAGAAATACGTCTGCTGTGTTGCACAGAAGAAAGTAAGTCATACAGGGTTAATGAGTAAATGATGAGGGTTCAGTTCAAGAAACAATACGGCTTGAACCCACAGTCAATATAGTATTTTATATATAGTACATTTCTATAGGGAATTTGACTATGAAGCATAAAAAAGTAATTGCAGCTTTTTAATTTCATAATTCTGAGTTTTTGTCCCCACAATTGCAAGTTTATGTCTCACAATTCAAATGTGTTACATTACTTTTGCATTACTTTTTCCTCATCTGGCCTGGGTTTGCATGTTTATTTTTAATTTTAAAGTGCCCCTATTATGCCTTTTCTAATATTACCTTTCATGCAGTGTGTCATGTAGCTGAATGTGAACATAAACTATCTGCAAAGTTGTGAAGTCGACAGTGCACGATAAATAAAGTTAGTGTCTATCAAAATAAAAGAGTCGGCTCGTAACACATGATACTGAAATAATGCAGTAAACATTAGTTTAACAACATTAGATGTACGATAAAGCCCTAATGTACACAACTGAGAAGAAAAAACTGAGAAGAAACATGTTATTTCAATGAAAAAACATAAAATATGAAGTGTCATGCAGGGAATTCTGGGAGTGTCAATTTATGTTTTTTCACTGTAAATTATACAATGACTTTTTCTTTTTCACTTCCAAAAACCGTAATTTTGTTTTGAGAAAACTAACATGTTTTGTGACCTTGCGTGCATGTAAACCTGTTTAAGGAGACTCATAAAACAATATTAGCAACTTTAAAAATTGCATAATAGGGGCACTTTAAAAAGTTCTATTTTTGGCAAATATAAAAGCCGTTTCACATCAAAAGTGAAATGATTAAGCCTCAGGCTGAAGGTAATGTAAATTCACTTCTGTACAAACAAACCTTTCAGCTTTGCTGCAATTCTGGATTGCACGAAGAACAGGACAGGAGAAGAAAGTTCAACATCCTTAAGCAAAAAAAAAAAAAAGAAAAAAAAAAGTTTTGCTTATTATGGTTGACTATTTAACATATTTAATTATTGCAGGTTTGCATCATATTCTGAGTTTGCATTTCATTGCTTTTATTCATTTTGAGGAATTTTGAATCTGTTTTTGTGCAGATGAGATGAGTGAATGTATGTTGACATTTAGTCTAGAACTACAGTAACATCATGTTCACACAGTGCACACAACGCTATGCACTTACTCCCGATTTCTCTCAACATGGCAACACCAGAGCTGTGAGTCAATACATATGAAAACAAAATAACTGGTGTTACTTATTCGAAAAAGTAACTCTGATATTTTACTGTAAATTAAACTAATACTTTACAAGTTACTTTACTTGTAATGCATTAAACCCAACACTAGAAATAGGCACACGGGTAAATGTAACTAAAGTCATCAACTGTGAATAAAAAAATAAAAAAAAAGGTTGAAAAAATTATTAATTTTGAAGATTGCATCAGCTGTACTTTGAGTCATCAAATAATTCAGGTAAAAGTAACTACAGTATATGCATGTCCCTGATCATGCAAAAATAATTATGGCATAGATATATGCATAAATAATCATAGAAAGTTTTGTAAATAATATGTAATAATATGAATAATATTTCAAACTGTTTAGTCTATTTCATTTTCCAGGATCAGCACATCTACTTCAGAAACAGACGATTAATACAAACAAGCTGAAAACTGCTAGTGATCGTCACTGTCATAAATACAAGAACATCAGAGCCATTTTACACTGTACTCTTGATAATATCAAGATGATACAGACTACAGTTTTGGACATATTTGTGTAAATCTGACGTTACAGACTGGATCACTGAGAGAGGAAACAATCTCCTCACAGAGCACGGAATAAGCAACGCTGCTGTTGTTTTCCACTTTCTGAATAGAACCATAAGGAAATCAATTGACCGACCGCTTCAGCACATCTTTTCCTCTACAGTAGTATTGGTAGTTTCTTTGAGTTTGTGAACAGACTGTCCATCCATCATTCATAAATGACGAGTGAGAGATGAAAACGAACAGATCTGCTTTCTGCTTCAGGCTACACAATAAATGATGCATTAAACCTACATCTGATACCAAACTCAACCCACATCATACAGCATTACCACATCACATTTCTACATTACCATAACATTCTTTAACATTATGCGTCATGATTTTCTTATTACAGTTCAGAAATTATATGTAAATATAAATTATGTAAAATTAACATTTATGCATTTGGCAGACACTTTTATCCAAAGCAACATACATAGAACATAGAAGGAAATGAATAAATATGAATGAATAATCCATATGATTCATATAAGAAACAATTCATAATTCATATAATACAAATATAGTTATATTATAAATCAATTATCCTATAATGATATTTTATATAAAAAATACAGAATAAAAAAACCCCCTTAATTTGTAATATTTCATACTTCAAAGTTTCGATAAAGAAATCCTTCAATGACAGTTCAGCCTAATTAGTTTAATATAAATTAATATTTTTAAAATAAATATCAAATGTACATTTATTCATATAAAATACTGTATATTTCCTAATTTATTTATTAAAATATTTCAGTGTTCCTTTATGAAATGTTCGAAATAGGCCACTATTACTTTTTACTGCAAAAAAGTGATATATAACATACATGATATTACATTAATTATTATCAATTGTGAAAATATGACCGTACATATAGTATATAATAAAATAAATTTCAATATTTCTAGTGAAACCCTTTAAATGCTCCAGTCACCAAAATTAGCTTTATTTCATGAATTATTTATTTGTTTGGGAACAATAAGCAAGCTAACAAATTCAGACCAAAAAGCATAATATACATTATAATAAATAAGCAATTATAAAAATGACATAAAATATATAATGAAATACATTTCTAAATTTCTGTAAATGAGCTTTGTTTAATTATTTATATATTTGTTTGTGAAAAATAAGCAAGTTCATGTATTCAGACAGCCACGATGTGGCTTGGAAATAATGTATAAGTCAGTTCTACATGTCAGACTCCATTAATCTGTGTGTAATTTGGTTTTGAGAGCTAAATGTGAAACTGAAGGCATTATGGAGAGACAGACGGTGTGTGTGTGTGTGTGTGTTGTGCTCCATCCTACAGGACCAATAACATCACAGCCAGACTATCATCTGTCTGTGTCAGAGAAAGAGACACACTGATACACGCATATGCAGAAACACAGATGAGCTTTCTGCTGACACACACACACACACACACACACACACACACA
>NW_015665001.1:178506-180439 GCF_001515625.1 Sinocyclocheilus rhinocerous | reverse complement strand
CAGACGGTGTGTGTGTGTGTGTGTGTGTGTGTGTGTGTGTGTGTCCTGTGCTCCATCCTACAGGACCAATAACATCACAGCCAGACTATCATCTGTCTGTGTCAGAGAAAGAGACACACTGATACACGCATATGCAGAAACACAGATGAGCTTTCTGCTGACACACACACACACACACACACACACACACACAGACACACACACACACACACAGCGGGTCTCTAAATGACACTGACAGCTCAATTCTTCTGGTTCCTGTGTTTTTCTATCCCTCTATTTCTGCTCGTCTCAATGACCATCAATCTGACAGACCCTCGATTGCAAAAACAAGTTGCAATGCCACTGACACACACAAAACACACACTTACACACACAACGCCTACACTCAAAGCGCCCACCATCACACTACACTTCAAGAGCCGTTGAACTGAGGTAGCAAACAGGATGCAGGATTGCAATATAAACTTACAGACAGACAGACAGACAGATAGACAGACAGACAGAGAGACAGATAGACAGATAGATAGATAGATAGATAGATAGATAGATAGATAGATACAAATCTGACAGACCCTCGATTGCAAAAACAAGTTGCAATGCCACTGACACACACAAAACACACACTTACACACACCCTACCTACACTCAAAGCGCCCACCATCACACTACACTTCAAGAGCCGTTGAACTGAGGTAGCAAACAGGATGCAGGATTGCAATATAAACTTACAGACAGACAGAGAGACAGATAGACAGATAGATAGATAGATAGATAGATAGATAGATAGATAGATACAACATAGAAACACCAGAGAAATTACTTTAAAATTAAAATGAAAGCTAATTCAGAATATTGATATAAACTCTAATACATAATTAACAATTATTTTATATAATATAAAATATTTTATATAGTTTGTTTAATTATATAATATATAAAAACTATAATATATACATATAAATAAATATAAAACAAAAAACATAGTACACATTAGTATTATTAAAAAAAAATCACTGATATTACAATTCCAATAAACCAATATTAATTTTTATGTTATGGTCCATAATTGATGAAAGACAATATAAAACCTAACCACTGTTTTGTCTAAATAAACAATAACATATACCTAAATAGTAATATTTAAAAAGATGACAAAGGCATAACAAAATTACTTACACTAACAACAAAAAAACTTACATTTGAAATAAAATTGTCATCTTTGGGGGAACAAAGATGTGTTGAATTTCTTCTTGTAATTCAGTCAATTCAACTTCCTTTCATAATGACATTGCAATTCAACTTCTATGACTGCAACCTACAGTATTTTCAGCATCAAAGCTTCACATCATCTCAAATTTTCACAAGACTAGACTTCAGCAATAGAAAATGAGAGAAAAAAAAATATATATATATACATATAATATTACAAAGATGAGTTCAGTTAGACATACATCAGAAGAATAATGCAAAGGTTATTCAAAAATATAACATATAATATAACAGAATTCATACTGTAGCAATTAATTCATGATTTGTAAGTAAAAATATTTTATTTCATAAGAAAAAAGTGTCTATAACAGGGCCAAACTAAGATTAAACTAAAACTATTTGAAATTAGTGCTGTCAAAATTAATCATTTGACAGCACTACTTGCAATAAAATGAATGTTAAGTGAAATAACGTAAAACTTAAAAATGCAAACTTATTTTATTTCAGCTGCCAATGAAGGTGTCACGGTTGCTGGTAGTGTGACGAGCACGGAGCGAGGAACGAGGAGACCAGGAGTACAAACCCAAAGAGTTTAATTATCTTTTGCAGGGAATCACACGTAGCACAAAGAGTTGACAAACACACAATTCCAGACCAGGGAGAACTGAATGGGCTAGAACTAAATAGGGTAGATAACGAGGGGCAGACAGGTGATGGGAATAAC
>NW_015665001.1:167112-178351 GCF_001515625.1 Sinocyclocheilus rhinocerous | reverse complement strand
CGAGCACGGAGCGAGGAACGAGGAGACCAGGAGTACAAAACAAAAGAGTTTAATTATCTTTTGCAGGGAATCACATGTAGCACAAAGAGTTGACAAACACACAATTCCAGACCAGGGAGAACTGAACGGGCTAGAACTAAATAGGGTAGATAACGAGGGGCAGACAGGTGATGGGGATAACTAATAACCAGGAACAGGTGATACTAATAATGTGAAAAGGAACTGGAAGGACCAATTAAGGAAAACAGGAACTCAACGGGAACATACACGTGACAGAAGGCACCATTTCTCATTTTAATTTAGTTGATCTCCATGTACTAAAAATAAAACATGAATTATTCATGTTTTATTTTTTAGTAAAATAAATATGAAAATGAAATAAAAATATACAGACATATTAAAGACCAATTTTTTTCAATTCAAAATATGATAGCATGTTGATGAGAGTAAAATAACACTGATCTAAACACAAAGGAGACGTCGGTCATCTCCAGACGTGCCCTCAGTAGAGCTCTTATTTTCTCGCTCACTGCTGAGTCTCTCGGAGTGTGTCGCTGACTAAAGCCCTTGACCTGCTGTTTGCAGTCATCGGCTCTTTCATTTGTGAGCACTTAAGCTCAGTTTGTTCTAATTATCAGCTCTCTGATGAGCTTTCAGGGGGAGAGCCAGTCAACGCCTAATTGTCTATTGACATCACCCATCCATCTGTAAATCTAGTTCACTGCGCAATTATTTGATTTGGGCTCACTAAGATTTCTAATGTTTTTAAAAGAACTCTCTAATTCTCACCAAAGCTGCATTTATTGGGTCAAAAATACAGTGAAAACAGAAACATTGTGAAATTTTATTACAATTTAAAAGAACTGTTTTCTATTTAAATACATTTTAAAATGTTATTTATTCCTGTGATTAAAGCTGAATTTTCAGCATCATTACTTCAGTCGTCAGTGTCACATGATCCTTCAGACATCATTCTAATATGCTGATTTGCTGCTCAAGACACATTTCTGATTATTATCAACGTTGAAAACAGTTGTGCTGCTTCATATTTTTGTGGAAACAGCGATACACTTTCTTTTGCAGGATTTTTTAATGAACAGATCAATTTGATCAGATTAATGCATCCTTGCCAAATAGCGGTTTCCATAAAAATATGAAACAGCATAACTCTTTTCAACATAATCATGTTTCTTGAGCAGCAAATCAGCATATTAGAATGATGTCTGAAGGATCATGTGACACTGAAGACTGGAGTAATGATGCTGAAAATGTAGCTTTAACCCGCAGGAATGCATTTTAAAACATATTCATATAGAAAACAGTTATTTTAAATTGTAATAATATTCCACACTATTTTTACTGTATTTGTGATCAAATAAATGCAGCCTTGGTGATCAATAATTTTTTCAAAAACATTAAAAATCTTAATAACTCCAAACTTTTACCTGTCAATGCATATGTATAAAAAATCTTTTTGTTAGCCATTTCTTCCTAAGGCCCAAAACATACTCCACACAACATGCAATGCAACCAAAGCAATGCAAACTTGCTTGTTTATGCACCACTGAGTTCACTAAACGTGTCAGACAGAAATTATACATTGCTTCAAGTACATACTGCAATTTACATCAGTATCCAAACTGAGAAAAACACTTATGATGGCACTTCACATGAGATTGTTGAGCTGCTCCAGAAACACAATGTGATTAAATCTATGGATGGAAAGACAAACAAAAATGTTTGTTTTAACGAGTGCAAAGGAAAGATGAAGGTTGTTCTGTTTGCAGGCATCACCTGTAACTGGATACAGAGGCGTAGGAGGAGACGCCGCACACAATGATTTATTTATTCGATTGTGTGAGAACCTGAAGAACTCCTGCCACTGATTCAGTTCTGCTCGCTTGGCATAAACTGTCCCACAGTGATTTTTTTGATCATCTAGACTTTGTGTTATGGGATCTTTTCATTTTAATACAGAAGTTTAATGAAGCTTTACACAAACTCATTCTCTTTCCTGACTGTTTTAAGTTTGCATTCTCTGATACGAATATATATTGGTACACTTTATAACAGAGTTCCATTTGCTCACATTAGTTACAATACTTTAGTCTTAATGTTAATCTCTACATTTACTAATACATTTTTAATATCAATAGCTGCATCTGTTAACACAGTTAATGCACTGTGAACTAACATGAACATTTTTATTATCTAACACATTATCTAACAAAGATGAATAAATTCTGCAAAAATATATTGCTATAGTTAATGCATTAAAAGAATGGTTAACCCAAAAAGGAAAATTTGCGTAACATATATTCATCCTCAGGCCATCCAAGATGTAGATGAGGTTGTTTCTTTACATTCCATCCCTTGCTCACCAGTGGATCCTCTGCAGTGAATGGGTGCCGTCTTTAACTTTAAACCATTGCTTCTGAGTCCATAATCCATAATATCGCTTCCTCCCGTGAAAAAAAAGTCGTCTCACCTGAATCAGGAGAGAAATCTGTATAGATCAAGTACTGATTACAAGCCAAAAACAGCTCTAAACAAATATGTGGGTGGATTTTGATGTGAGAGACAACAGGAGATGACTTTTCCACTTGAGGAAGCATCATTATGAATTATGGACTCGTATTTTGGCCAGAAACGACCGTTTGAAGGTAAAAACATCTTAATCATAGGTTTGTTTCTTATAAGCACACAACTTTTCGCTTCTCAAGACATTAACTGATGGACTGGAGTGGTGTGGATTACTTGTGGATTATTGTGATGTTTTTATCAGCTGTTTGGACTCTCATTCTGACGGCACCCATTCACTGCTGAGGATCCATTGGTGAGCAAGTGATGCAATGCTACATTTCTCCAAATCTGTTCTGATGAAGAAACAAACTCTACATCTTGGATGGCCTGATGGGAAGGAAATTTTCAAAATTGTCATTTTTGGGTGAACTTTTCATTTAACGAATGTAATGCATTTACTAACGTTAGCAAATGAGGTCTTATTGTTACCAAAATATCTGACATTTATATACTAATAGACCCTGCTTATTTAGTTAGGTATGAGGTAATTAATCATAACCTGACAGCAGCTGATGTTTGTGATGTAATGTGCAATTAACTTTTTGCAAAGTGTGAAAAATCACAATATTCAAAAATGTTCACCAAAATATGGTCAGTTTGTAAATCTGCACTAATTAATTAAGAACTTTTCAACCAAACGCACACAGCAGCCTCTGCACTGGCAGCAGGTACAATAATTGGCAGCTACCCGTCGACCCCTGTTACTATAGCAACAGCCGTTCATTTGTTTTCTGTCGTGTTTCTGTGTGTGTGTCTGTCTGCATGTGGCATGATCATTATTCGGCTTTAACAACAAATCCATTCATTATGAAAATAATATATGAAAATTAGAAATCATTAACAATTTGCTGATTTCACATTTCATTGGAAACATTTATTAATATTTTTGTGTAAATTGTGATACCTTTTTTTTATCTTTCTGATGAATATAAAGTTTAAAAAGTACAGATTTTATTTGAAAAATAAATCTTTTGTAATGTCTTTACTGTCACTTTTAATCAAATTAATGCATCCTTGCTGAATAAAAATATTAATTTCTTTCAAATAAATAAATAAAAACCCATCTTATTGACCCCAAACTTTTGAACAATAGTGTACAATTCAGTCATTGTTTCCAGCTACTCTTGTGGTCTAAATTAAAAAGTGTGTGCTGTTGGTATAAAACTCTATTTTAAAGCGTCAAACGCAGCAGTTGAACACCCTGTGAGGCTTCAGTCTGTGTCAGCTCGTCTTGATTTGTTCCTGGAATGGCAACAAGAGAGGATGTTTTATTTTTTGCATATACTCACAAAAGATCTGCCTTGAGATGACACAGTTGTATTCTGGCATCTTCCTCACGCTGAGACGCTTCCCTCTGCGCTTCACTGTCAGACAGACCGGAAGATCTCCTGTGTGCTTCAGTGTGGAAAACAAACCTGCAGATTAAACCAGGGTGACTCAAACAAGCTATACAAATAAAAGAAACTCATCTGCATTGGTTTTCTTATAATGCTAGTCAAAGTTTCTTCAACCAATTAAATTTTTATGACCAATTTTCCACCCTCTGATTTTTCAAGAACACTATCCTGCATGTAAATGATCTCTGTTATGATTCTAGCATGTGCAATCAGACCTGTTATGTGAATGGGATGTATTAAATGATCACTTTTCAATAATATCTGTTATCAATAATTCAATAAACAATACATAATCAATAAATAATATCAATTATCAATAATTATAAGCAAAAATATAATATAATATAATATAATAATAAGCAATCAATATCTGTGGATGTGGTTCTCTAGACTCTTCGTACAGCACCTGTCCTCACACTCGTCCAGTACATTTCAATAATTCACCACTGTACGATGTCCTGGATGTCTGTGGCTCTATTCCCAAACATAGTTAGCTGACTCGCTGTCTACATAGTACAGATCCCCTGAGGGGACATGGTGATGAAAAAAAATATGAGATGGGGGAAACATAATTTTTCAATGCTTTTGCGATCTGCCTCCGAAGCATTGTTTTCTCCCGAGAAATTTTGGATTCTCTCTCTGTTATCAATAATTCAATAAACAATACATAATCAATAAATAATATCAATTATCAATAATTATAAGCAAAAATATAATATAATATAATATAATAATAAGCAATCAATATCTGTGGATGTGGTTCTCTAGACTCTTCGTACAGCACCTGTCCTCACACTCGTCCAGTACATTTCAATAATTCACCACTGTACGATGTCCTGGATGTCTGTGGCTCTATTCCCAAACATAGTTAGCTGACTCGCTGTCTACATAGTACAGATCCCCTGAGGGTACATGGTGATGAAAAAAAATATGAGATGGGGGAAACATAATTTTTCAATGCTTTTGCGATCTGCCTCCGAAGCATTGTTTTCTCCCGAGAAATTTTGGATTCTCTCACAAAAAATTTTCGTTCAACTGTAAAACTTCACATTTACTCATAAAACTATTGTGTTCCCCTATAAAGCTTCACATTCACTCATAAAACTATTGCATTCTCCTTTAAAACTTCAGGTTTGCTCATTCAAATATTGCATTCCCCTGTAAAACTATTACATTCACCTGTAAACCTTTACGTTTGCTCGTAAAACTATTGTGTTCCCTTGTAAAACTATTGTGTTCCCCTGTAAACCTATTGCGTTCCCCTGTATAACTATTATATTCACCTGTAAACCTGTACGTTTGCTCATAAAACTATTGCGTTCCCCTGTATAACTATTACATTCACCTGTAAACCTGTACGTTTGCTCATAAAAATTGTGTTCCCTTGTATAAAACTTCACAATCACTCGTAAAAATATTGCGTTCCCCGGTAAAACTATTGCGTTTGCATGTAAAACTTACGTTTGCTCATAAAACTATTGCGTTCCCCTGTATAACTATTACATTCACCTGTAAACTTTTACGTTTGCTCATAAAACTATTGCGTTCCCCTGTAAAACTATTGTGTTCCCCTGTAAAACTATTGTGTTTGCATGTAAGATGTATGTTCGCTCATAAAACTATTCCATTCCCCTGTAAAACTATTTCATTCATCTGTAAACCTTTACGTTTGCTCGTAAAACTATTGCGTTCCCCTGTAAAACTTCACAATCACTCGTAAAACTATTGTGTTTGCATGTAAGATGTACAAAAATATTGCGTTCCCCGGTAAAACTATTGCGTTTGCATGTAAAACTTACGTTTGCTCATAAAACTATTGCGTTCCCCTGTATAACTATTACATTCACCTGTAAACCTTTACGTTTGCTCATAAAACTATTGCGTTCCCCTGTAAAACATCACATTTGCTCGTAAAACTATTGCGTTTGCATGTAAAATGTACGTTTGCTCATATAACTATTGCGTTCCCCTGTATAACTATTACATTCACCTGTAAACCTGTACGTTTGCTCATAAAACTATTGCGTTCCCCAGTAAAACTTCACAATCACTCGTAAAAATATTGCGTTCCCCGGTAAAACTATTGCGTTTGCATGTAAAATGTACGTTTGCTCATATAACTATTGCGTTCCCCTGTAAAACTTCACAATCATTTGTAAAAAAAATATTGCATTCCCCTTTAAAACTATTGCGTTTGCCTGTAAAACGTACGTTTGCTCATAAAACTATTGCGTTTCCCTGTAAAACTTCACAATCATTTGTAAAAAAAAATATTGCGTTCCCCTTTAAACTATTGCGTTTGCCTGTAAAACGTACGTTTGCTAATAAAACTATTGCGTTCCCCTGTATAACTATTACATTCACCTGTAAACCTTTACGTTTGCTCATAAAACTATTGCGTTCCCCTGTATAACTATTACATTCACCTGTAAACTTTTACGTTTGCTCATAAAACTATTGCGTTCCCCTGTAAAACTATTGCGTTTGCATGTAAAATGTACGTTTGCTCATATAACTATTGCGTTCCCCTGTAAAACTTCACAATCATTTGTAAAAAAAAATATTGCGTTCCCCTTTAAAACTATTGCGTTTGCCTGTAAAACGTACGTTTGCTAATAAAACTATTGCGTTCCCCTGTATAACTATTACATTCACCTGTAAACCTTTACGTTTGCTCATAAAACTATTGCGTTCCCCTGTAAAACATCACATTTGCTCGTAAAACTATTGCGTTTGCATGTAAAATGTACGTTTGCTCATATAACTATTGCGTTCCCCTGTAAAACTTCACAATCACTCGTAAAAATATTGCGTTCCCCTGTAAAACTATTGCGTTTGCATGTAAAATGTACGTTTGCTCATATAACTATTGCGTTCCCCTGTAAAACTTCACAATCATTTGTAAAAAAAATATTGCATTCCCCTTTAAAACTATTGCGTTTGCCTGTAAAACGTACGTTTGCTAATAAAACTATTGCGTTCCCCTGTATAACTATTACATTCACCTGTAAACCTTTACGTTTGCTCATAAAACTATTGCGTTCCCCTGTAAAACTATTGTGTTTGCATGTAAGATGTACGTTCGCTCATAAAACTATTGCGTTGCCCTGTAAAACTTCATGCTTGCTCATAAAATTATTGCATTCCCCTGCTTTACATTTGCTTGTAAAACTATTGCGTTCCCCTATAAAACTTAGCGTTCACTCATAAAGCTATTGCGTTCCACTGTACAATTATTGCGTTCCCCTGTAAAACTTCATATTCGCTCTTAAAACTATTGCATTCACCTGTAAAACTTCACGTTGACTCGTAAAACTATTACGTTTCTCTGTAAAACTTCACATTCTCTCAAAAAACTGTTGTTCCCCAAGAAACATTTCATTCTCTCACAAAAATATTGCGTTCCCCAAAAAACTCTGCGTTCCCTTGCAAAATATTTGTTCTCATGCAAAACTATAGCATTCCCTGTGAAACTTTACTTTTGCTCGCAAAAGCACTGAAATATAGTTTTTCTCTCCCACCTCGTATTATTTTCTTCACAAAAGTTTTCAGAGCAAAGTTTCTCGGGGGAATGCAAAAGTTAATGCTATAAACAACATGAAAATACAAATATTGAATGAAAGTAACATTTTAATCAGATTTTTGGTCATGCTGGTTGTGGTGCACTTTTTAATACCCCGTATTGGGAGTCTCTGATGTTGTCTAGATAGACAGCTCACTACTGGAACATAGTAGCAGATGTAATGGATGAGTCACACATTTGAAGGTCTGAACGGATGAATACACTCTTTGTGTCACAGCACTAACACACACACTTGCTCTCTCTCTGTCTGACTCACACAAACCTCCAGACTATCTAGTTAATTCTAAAAGCTCATTTTGCTATTTAACTGCAGCTGAATAATAATAAAGATGAGCTCTAAAGGCATCTTTAAAACACAATCTCTCCACTGCACATTATAGCATTAGGTTATATTAGGTTGGTGTCACTTTAAGACCTATCATGCGCTGCAATGGTCAAACACGTCCTTTTAGCATGTGTTTAAATAGAAAACAATACAGTGCAGTAGAATAGAAACTCATTCTGTGTAAACGGACCCTAAAACAGTCTGCGTAAAGACACTTACAGTAAATGTCAATTTAGCAAACAACACAATGACATATGACAATAACATGTTATATCCAATATTAGGGAGCAACTAGCCATACTACTATATTTTGTAGTAGTGTAACTAAACAGCATGACCTTTCCACCAAATAGCATTGTATCTCGCTGATACTGACATATCACACATTCCTCCTGATTTATATTTTAATAGCAGATCTCAGCATGACACAGAGAAGCCTAGTGTAAATCTCATTCATATATACATGAGCAAAAGGATACAAGATCAAAAGTAGAACCTGATTACAGCTGTACAGTAATCTGAAAATGATTTGGAGAGTTGCTGGTAGCCATTGACTTCCATAGCATGAGAAAAAAATACAATGGTTACCAGCAACTTTTTGGTTACCAACATTCTTCAAAATATCTTCCTTTGTATTCTACAGAAGAAGGAAACTCAGGTTTGGAACAATATGAGAGGGAATAAATAATAACACAATTAAAATTTTTAGGTGAACTATCCCTTTAAATGTATTTGTCTACATGTGCATGATAAAAACTTTTATTCTAAGTGAACTGTGATCATAACCACAAACATACAGAAATACTCAACAAATGTCAACAAGGTGATGTTAATTGTATAAAAGCTGGCACTGGTGAGAGAGAACAAATGTTGTTTACAAGCCCGCCGGCCAAAACAACAAACTGCGCAAACACACCGTTTACTACAAACACACCCATATGCCAGCGTGTTTCATTACTGTGCTTCACGTCACTTCCATATCACACGATGCTGAGAGTCACGAACATGAAGCGTCTCACGTCTGACCGCAGCGAGAGCAAACCTGATCGACTGACAGACGTCTGAGGTTTGATATCCAGCCGTCTGGACTGAATGCACTTTAACAGTTTGTTGCAATTTGATCATAAACCTCAAGCACTTCAATGGCCAGACAGAAAGACAGATATCAATAATTATAGCTATATTATTTATTTAAAAGCTTTAAAATCAGAGGAAAATTATTATTTATAAAGAAAATTTGGTGCTCGCTTGCCCATTAAGGCAAGACACAACATGTAAATAGGGTAAAAATTTTAAACACACTGTAAAGTGATTGTGCAAAATTTTAAAAGTTGTACAATTTTCAATTTTTCTACTTCAAAATGTCATGTTTAATTCAATGTGGTACTTGTCAATTTTTTGCTAGCAATTTCTGAGTGAAAATTGTTAAATCCTGCATCAAATATTTTTTCAGTGAATATCACCATACTTACACAGTATACATTTAGATGGTTCTATTGTATTACACATTTTCTGAAATATGCTTAAATTATGCGTTGTCTATTTAAATATGCATACATTTCCAGAAAACAAATCTGAACATTGGATAAAACCAAAATTTTAAGTTTCAAAATTTTAGTTTCATTTTGTTGACATATTACAGTTAAATTTCAAATATCTCTTTTTATCACTCCATAATTCAGAAAATGCTGTCAACTGCCAGAAAGTAAACCTCTAAAATCCTTCAGAATATAGATATGAATAAAACTGTAAAGTCTGCATGTAAGTGCTGCTGAAGTCGAGATTTCTGAATCGCAAGAAATTAACCGAAATGCAAGATATAAACTCAGAATTGCAAGATAAATGCAGAATTGTGAGATATGAACTCCGAATTGTGGCAAAAAACTCTGAATTGTTGGATATAAATGCTAAATTATCAGCAATAAATGCAGAATTGTGAGATGTAAACTCACAATTGCAACAAACTCAGAACTGAAAGAATAAAGTCCGAATTGTGAGAAAATAACAGAATTGCGAGAAATAAACTCAGAATTGCAAGATGAATGAGGAATTGTGAGATATGAACTCAAAATTGCGACAAAAAAACAAAAAAATATGAGATATAAATGCAGAATTCCGAAATAAATGCACAATTGCAATAAACTCAGAATTGCAAAAAAAAAAAAAAAAAAACTCAGAATTGTGAGATACAAACTCAGAATTACAACAAATAAACAGAATTTTGAGAAATAAACAGAACTATGAGACACGAACTCAGAATGGCAACAAACTCAGAATTGCGAGAAATAGAAAGAATTGCGAGAAATAAACTCAAAATTGCGACAAAAAAGAAACTCAGAATTGTGAGAAATAAACAGAATTGCGAGATTCAAACTCCAAATTGCAACAAATTCAGAACTGCAAAAAGAAAGCAAAAAAACACAAAACTGCAACAAACTCGAATTGAGACCAAAAAAATTCTGTGCAAACTGTGCGAAATAAACAGAATTGTGAGATAAAACCTCAGAATTGTGTGAAATGTGCAGAACCTCTCCTCAACAAGACGCATGATTTGATGAATCATTCACAGGATTATGGGTTTGTTCCAATCACTAACTCTTGAGCATAAGCAACAGTACCAGTGATGCTTCCCTTAGTAAACAGCACTAATAAACACACATCCTGGCACGAAGTGTGTTGCATCCGTTTTTTGTCAGATGCAGACAACCCGTTTCAAGGTGAAGCCTGGAGGTGCTGAAGCTAAAATCAATATGACTGGAATGTTTTCATGATGTTCTTCAGACGAGAGCTGCTGATTCATAATCAGGATTTTCATTTAATCCCTCAGAGACGACTCGAGCAGCAAATCTGCAGACACACTTCAGGAATCGCGAATCAGCGAGTGGAAAATCAGCTGCTACCTGCATGGAATATTATTCAAACAAACGCAGATTTTACACCAGCACTGCTGTGAGTCTGAGATGGAAAGGCAAAGTCATTTTAACACGTTTCTTTCAATTAAATGATACAAAAACATTGAAAACCATGTTTTATTATTATTTTTTTTTTATCAAATCGCTGTTTATCACTGTACAATTGGGTTAATTGTTTTTTTATTGGTAATAAAATTATGAACATCATTACCAATGGTGGTCCCAATATTACCAAATAAAAAAGTTAATTATATGAATTATTCACAATATTGTTTTAAAAAAACATCGCTCCCATCTCACAATTTAACCTATCCATATACCATGATATACTCCAAGATATTTGAAAGAATATAATGTATCACAGCTGTTTTATAAATGCTTCTAAATAAATTAATTTATTATAATTTTTGTATTTATCTAATATTTAAAAATATTGAAT
>NW_015665001.1:151845-164667 GCF_001515625.1 Sinocyclocheilus rhinocerous | reverse complement strand
AGAATTGCGAGAAATAAACTCAAAATTGCGACAAAAAAGAAACTCAGAATTGTGAGAAATAAACAGAATTGCGAGATTCAAACTCCAAATTGCAACAAATTCAGAACTGCAAAAAGAAAGCAAAAAAACACAGAACTGCAACAAACTCGAATTGAGACCAAAAAAATTCTGTGCAAACTGTGCGAAATAAACAGAATTGTGAGATAAAACCTCAGAATTGTGTGAAATGTGCAGAACCTCTCCTCAACAAGACGCATGATTTGATGAATCATTCACAGGATTATGGGTTTGTTCCAATCACTAACTCTTGAGCATAAGCAACAGTACCAGTGATGCTTCCCTTAGTAAACAGCACTAATAAACACACATCCTGGCACGAAGTGTGTTGCATCCGTTTTTTGTCAGATGCAGACAACCCGTTTCAAGGTGAAGCCTGGAGGTGCTGAAGCTAAAATCAATATGACTGGAATGTTTTCATGATGTTCTTCAGACGAGAGCTGCTGATTCATAATCAGGATTTTCATTTAATCCCTCAGAGACGACTCGAGCAGCAAATCTGCAGACACACTTCAGGAATCGCGAATCAGCGAGTGGAAAATCAGCTGCTACCTGCATGGAATATTATTCAAACAAACGCAGATTTTACACCAGCACTGCTGTGAGTCTGAGATGGAAAGGCAAAGTCATTTTAACACGTTTCTTTCAATTAAATGATACAAAAACATTGAAAACCATGTTTTATTTTTATTTTTTTTTAAATCAAATCGCTGTTTATCACTGTACAATTGGGTAAAAAATTTTTTTATTGGTAATAAAATTATGAACATCATTACCAATGGTGGTCCCAATATTACCAAATAAAAAAGTTAATTATATGAATTATTCACAATATTGTTTTAAAAAAACATCGCTCCCATCTCACAATTTAACCTATCCATATACCATGATATACTCCAAGATATTTGAAAGAATATAATGTATCACAGCTGTTTTATAAATGCTTCTAAATAAATTAATTTATTATAATTTTTGTATTTATCTAATATTTAAAAATATTGAATGTTTTGTTATATATTTTAAATTCGTATCATTTTTATATATAATATTTATTTATTTAATATTATACATATAATTACTTTTATAACATTGTTGATGTAAAATATATAAAATGTATTTTATATTGTTATTGTTATTGTGTGTGTGTGTGTGTGTGTATATATATATATATATGTATGGGCTGTAAATCCCATTTCCATGATTCTCTGAATTGAACACAAGACTGATGGTAAGGGTAATGTTGATCGTATCATTATAGGGAGAGCGTGAGCGTTTGTGCATGTGTTTGTGTGCTAGAATGACAAACAGGAAGAAGGAACGAGACACAGAGAGATTGATAAGAGGAACATTAGAGATGCAGAGGAGGAAGATCCGCCTGACGACACCATCCATCTTCACTCTACAGTAAATGAACATTACAGCAGCTCCTGTCTCACACATGCAGTCAGTCATAGAGCAGATCCAATATGATTCATCACTCAAACCAGTCAGACATCAGACGGTCAGACTGACGAAACAGACAAATCTGATCAGTGTGTTTGTTAAAGCAGAGTCACGTTCACTATTACTCACACTCGTGCTAATGGATTTGATCAATCAAATAAATCCAAAGATCTTCCAAAGAACTTCAGCGATGTGATCAACGTGATCAGACATCTTTTTTTTTTTACCTATAGTGGAGGATAAATTAAAATAAAATAAAATCTCAGACATTGAGATATAGTTTCAAGATATCAGAATGTGCCATTGATTTCCCAAGTGATCTGATTTCGAGACACAGAGAGATTGATAAGAGGTACATTAGAGATGCAGAGGAGGAAGATCCGCCTGACGACACCATCCATCTTCACTCTACAGTAAATGAACATTACAGCAGCTCCTGTCTCACACATGCAGTCAGTCATAGAGCAGATCCAATATGATTCATCACTCAAACCAGTCAGACATCAGACGGTCAGACTGACGAAACGGCCGGCAAACAAACCTGATCAGTGTGTTTGTTAAAGCACTGTTACTCACTCACGCTGAGGGATTTGATCAATCAAACAAACCAAAGAACTGGGGAGATCTTCAGAAGAACCTCAGCGACGTGATCGACGTGACCAGACATGAACAATTTTTTTAGTGGAGGATGAATAAAATAAAATAAAATAAATAATTCCAAGACTTTAAGATCTCAAGAGTCCAGAATATCAGATGTGCCTGTGATTTATTAATGTGATCAGACTTTTAAACCAAGTGGACATATATATATATATATATATATATAAAATGAAATAAATAATACAAGATGTAAAGACATTAAGTAGAATATCAGGTGTGCCATTAATTTACTAAGTGATCAGACTTTAATATTTTTAACCACGTGGAGGATAAAATAAAATTAAATAAAATTAAATCTTGAGATAGCAAGAGTAGCATTTTCTAAATGATCAGACTAAAATATTTTTAACCAAGTGGAGGATGAAACTAAAAAAAAAAAAAAAAAAATTATTAAATTAAATTAAATTAAATTAAATTAAATTAAATTAAATAAAAAAAAAACACTAAACTTGGTGACATATCAAGCCACCAGAAAATCAAAGGGGACTATTTTGCCTTAAACCAGAAAGCAAGCACACCCTGGCAACCACACAAGAGCATCAGAGTCACAAAACCTGCAGAATGAATGGCATCATAGTAAAAACATGGTAAAATGTGTTAAGCATAGTCCTTCACTCTTACTGACAGCTGAAAGCATAATCAAATAAGCCAAAATATTTAATAAACAAGCATGCGAGTTTGTGAATAACGCTTTCTAGGGAATCATTACATTTAGGATGCGTTTACATTGTCAAGGTGCATTATGGGAAAATGTTAAGCAAACTGATGTAATGACCCATAAAAGCTTCTTCTGCATGTGTTCAAAGAGTGAAATGATGTCGTTTGTCACCTGACATCCCGCTCAAAGGAACCAGAAGAATTGTGACGCTGTGATCACTGTGATTTCAAGAAAGCGGAATTGATTTCAAAGGTGGTGAGTGAGTTTGAACGTGATGAAGGACTCTGGACAGCGTCACAGCATGTGTGATGATGCAGCAGTCTGGAGAAGAACATCTTCAGATTCATGATGCAACTGATCAGAAACAGCAGTTTGACGCTCAGGTCTTCATGTGTTCTGACAGATGTTCCTGGAAAGGCTCTGCGGTTGCTGGATACAATGAATTATACTGTAGTTTATAACGGCACTGACTGCCCACAAAACAGTGTTTGATCACAATTGAGTGTCTTTTCAATATCATGAGATGCATTTGCAACAGTCTAAAGTTATATATATAACAAAACATAATAATTGTAATGTTAGTGATCATTTAAACCAGTATTATTTTAGTATCATTGATATATTACTACAGCTTTAATTAACATTTAGAATTTGATTATTTTTATATTTTCTGTTTTCACTTAGTTGAAGTTTTGATTCATTGATTTTGAGTAAGTTTTTGTCATTTTTATTATTTCTAGTTGTTTTTTTGTAAATATACCCATAGTTTTTATGAATATTTATAAATTACATTTGTTAAGGTGTATCTATAGAAGTGTTATTTTAATATCAATGAGCCACAATAATAGTTTATTTTTTTTTATTGCAGATGTCTTTATATATATACAGTATATATATGTTAATTTCAGTCTTAATTTATTTTATTACATTGAGTTAAACTAATTGAAATAGGAAATGTTGACTTCACAACTAGTTGAAGGATTTTTATCTTTTTTTTTCAGTTTCAGTTTTAGTTAATAAGTCTACAGAAACACACTGATAGTAGCTACATCTCTCTTGTTTTCTTCGTATTGTTCTTTCTCTTCTCAATCCTTCAGGCTGATCTGATGGAGTCTGATTGTTGAGTTCATAGGTGGAAGAAGAACTGCCCACAGCTTCAAGACACAAGACAGCATGCAAAACACACACACACACACACACACACACACACACACACACACACACAGCTCTGGGCAACTTCAACTTTATTTTCCTCCTCTCCATTGTTTACTCCACACATCAACACTCAGGTAAAACACCTCCTCACAAAACTACCACACTGAAGTTTCTTTTAGTAAAACAGCAGCTGTTCCAAATCCTACTGAGCTGCCCTGATGCATACAGCCTACATAAGCAGCATCCTAACTGAAACAGCCCCTCATATGAGATTTGAAGAGATGCATTTCTGAAATATGACATGCAAACCATATGTAGCATATCTTAATTTCTTATGTATAATTTTTGTTTTATGTTGCATTGAAATGTAAAAAAATAAAATATATATATACAGTATATATATATAAGTGAATTTGATTAGAAATTAATTTTAAAAAGTTATTTACATTTTTGTTTCATTATTTAAAATTTTTTTAAAAAATAATACATTTTAACATAATATAATGAAGTTCAGTATAATGCAACAGCCCTCAATCAAGTGTAAATTTTGGACTTTATATATGAGGAATTTTGGGCACCTATATGAAATTATACAAGTTTGGGTTCAGTGAGATTTTAAAATGTTTTTAAAAGAAGTAATTATGTTCACCATAATTCATTCATCCATTTATTTGATAAAAATACAGTAAAAACAGTAATGCTGTGAAATATTATTACAAATTCAAATAACCGTTTTCCATCGAAATATATAGTAAAATGTAATTTATTCCTATGATGCAAAGTTGAATTTTCAGCATCATTACTCTTCAGTGTCACATGATCCTTCAGAAATCATTCTGATATGTTGATTTTCTCAAGAAACATTTCTGATTATTATCACTGTTGAAAACAGTTGTGCTGCTTCATATTTTTGATACATTTTATTTTTTCATGATTCCTTGATGAATAGAAAGTTAAAAAAAAACAGCATTTATTTGAAACTGAAATCTTTTATAACATTATAAATGTCTTTATTGTCACTTTTGATCAATTCAGTGCGTCCTTGCTGAATAAAAGTTTTTAATGTTGGCAAAATAACAACATGATTGTTGTGAAGACACAATGCATTCTTGTGCATTTTGCTGTAATGCTGCCTCAGAATATGGCCAAAAGTGGGTCAGGATCATGTCTTGACACCTTACAATGCTGTCTAACTAGTCATCTCACTAGTGTTCGATACAGAACTTGTGTGTTTTTCCATGGGCTAAATCATGTATCACATTAACAGAGTGCCAGTCGTGATGAATGCGCTTCCTTGAGAGCTTTAGTCTCAGGGTGTAGGAATAAGGCCTTCAGCGAGGTTGAACAATTCAGGATAACTGGGTCACTGTCAGTGTCTGCGTTGGGCTTTCTCAACTTCACAAGCACAGAAATATAACACAGAGACAGAAATAACAAATGCAAGAGTGACAATGCTCTTGAAAACCCGAAACTCTAAATACACACCGACAGGATTATACAGCTCTTCTGAGGAAATATGAAGAACCTGAAAGCAGCATTTAAACACAAAACTGAAACTGAGATCATGCACTCTAAAAAATGCTGGGCTAAATACAACCCAGTGCTGGGTAAAATAGGGACAAACCCAGCAATTGGGCTGTTTTGACCCAGCGGTTGGGTTAAATGTTTAACCCAACCTTCTGGGTAGTAACCCAACCGCTGGGTCAAAACAACCCAATTGCTGGGTTTGTCCCTATTTTACCCAGCACTGGGTTGTATTTAACCCAGCATTTTTTAGAGTGTGGCATTTCAGAACAAAACCAATGACATATTCGCTCTAAAAAAGGTTCTTTATAGGCATATATGTAGGGCATGGGCAATATGGCAAAAAATAAAATTCATTTTTTTTCAGAACATTTGACCGATTCAAGATAACGATTTTAATTACCAATAACAATGATTAAAGTATCATTCTCTTTATTAAAATTCTTGCAAAACCATCTGGTTAAAGAAAGATGTAAATGGTAAACAAATAACTTGTTAAACATCTTTGCAGAAAATATGCATTGTAATATGAAGGCAAATATTGTACAATATTGAACCTTTCCATTGCACAAGTTCTTTATAGTGTAAAAATATTACACTATATTATTTCAGTGTTCTTAACAATCAGAAAAACATGGTTCTTTCAAGGACTATGCACTAAAACATTCCTTGGGGAACCAAAAACGGCAACGAAAATACTTTCCCTTTTTGGAAAGTATTTTTATGAATATAGAAACACTTACAGTTTTTCTCGATTGCTTAAACACTATCACCAGGCTTTTGAACAAAAATTTCAAAACCATAACGCCATTTATCAAAAAGCACACCCATTTCCCTAAACTATAAACACTATTCCCCTTTTTGACACATGAATCAGATTTGTTGAACTGTCACTGCAAAACTCTACACACAAATCCCTTCATTTCTCATTGCCTAGACCATGTTGTCATTTAGAATTGAGTGTAGAGCTTCATTTTGAGCTGAAAATAGGATGTTTGGGGAATTGGGTGAGACGTTATGGATTTGTGTTTACTGTTTTGAGAATATGAGGCATAGTTTCAAGAAATGTGTTTAAGCAATCCAGAAAAACTGTAATTGCACAAAAGGTTATTTGGTCTATTAAAAGTTCTTATACCCTTTTAAAAAATAAAAATCCTTTAGGTTTTTAAAAATAAAGGCTCCAGAAGTGGACGTTCTTCTAATGACCTTTATGACTTGTGTGTGTGAAACTGGTCCCTTGTTTTCATTCTAAGCATGAGCGTAGATAGAAATAACATTTAGATAAGGGATATTTTCAACATGAATAAATAAGCATTTCAGCTACATGTAGTTCATAGTAATATTAAAGCCAGGGTTGCCTGCGGTGCTTTTTTCCTTATTTGATTTCTTCAAGGTTTGAAGCCTTGAACCAAACCAATCAGCTCTGAGACCAATCACATTTATATCACAGCAAAAATGTTGAAAAGAGATCATGTAGAAGAGTAGAACTGAGTAAAGGAACTATCACACCAGCTTTGACAGGAGCAACAGGCTTTAAACATGTAACGCTGAGAATTTGAATGGGGATTCTCCACTGTTAAGTCCTATTCATCACAGCGAAATCGAAAGAAAAGGCGCTTAACTCTACACCAGGTAGTTCTGGCCCATTACACTACAAGGTTTTAAAAGAGAGTTTCTGCAACAGTGCCACAGAAGACATTTTTAGTTCCCCCAAAGAACATTTCATATGGCCTATGAAATCTGTTCTGTTTTTCCACACATCGTTTTTTCCATTTAAATTTTTTTGGATTCAGTCTTAATGGTTAAATTCAATTTTATTAATCTGAAAGCATGCTTAAATAATTAAAAACTTTTAACAGCAATTTATTAAAAATTACATTTTTAGGGCCCTGTGAAATACATTTAATTTTTTCTCAAATTCTGATTAATTTTGACCAAATTCTCTGATATCTGTTTTAGTTTTTCTGGTTTAATTAAATTTGACTAATCAAAAGCATGTCTAAATAAATTCATAAAAACAAGTTAATTTATTAATTTTGTTTACAATAATATTATTTGTTAATAATACAATAACAAAATGCTACAAACAATTTTTTTTAAATTAAACCATGTAAAATTGTGTGATTTTAGGTTTTAACAGTAGTTTTATTATACTACTACTACTACTACTACTTTGAGAAAGCAGTGTTATTACTACTTACAATTAATAATACTACTAAACAGTAGTATTATTATTACTACTTTGAGACATACATTCTACTGTACAATAGTGATATATTTGTCACAATTTCTTCAAGTTAAACCAAACTTTTATTTTGATGGGTTGCCGTTAACTTTTGACCTTTTTAAGTTTCTGTTTATATATGATATGTTATGACAATAATATTAATATTCACAGACACTAGTCCATAGCACTATTTGATTTAAGTGTACTGACCTTTTGGTTTATTCATTAAAAATTAGACAAATTCTGCGTCATTCCACAACATACAGTAAATTCCATTGTTATGACTGATTCTGTGATTTTGTCTGTGTTTTCCACCCTACTTTCAGCGAACAGTTCTTAAAAGAATAATTTTTTCTTAATGTGAAAAACATTTTAATGATCTAAAGAACCTTTTTTCTCACTATAAAGGACCTTCTGTGCAATGGAAAGATTCCATGGATGTTCAAGTGTCTTCACGGAACCATGAATGCCAATAAAGAACCTTTATTTTTAAGAGTGCAGCTGTCAATCAACGCTCACGGCTGCAGGCCGATACTGTATGAAAATCCATTTCAAGCATCTCTTGTCCTCCTCGAGTGAGGTCTGGGCAGGTAAACTCGATCAAACGGGCACATAACCATCTTAAAGGCGGCTGAGCGGTGGGCGGGACGTGCTGGGATTTTCTCAAAGGCTCCGTTCGGACCTCAGAGGGTCGCAGGCACGTCGCCTTGGCAACAGAATAACAGTGAGATTAAAAGGTCAGTGTTTGGAGGGGGTGTAAATCTATCATCGGAGTTTGTTCCTCCTCCTGTTGAGTTCAGCTCGTTCCTGCAGCCCGAGGGAGAATTAGACCAGAAATCAATGCAACAAAGAAAGACTTTACGGCGTATGTCTTACTAAAAACACAAGCTCTCGTGCATGTCCACGTGCCGATTTCACATTTACAGCCACTGTTTTTAATGAAATTAGTGGTGTTTGCCAAATAAAGCATATCTACAGCTTTGAATAAAACAAAGATTATTGGAGTGTTTTACAAGAAAATATTTCAGTCTTTCTACTTCAAAACTCATGTTTAATTCAGTGTGTTACGTGCTGTTTACTTCAAATTAATTGTGAAATTTACTGAGTGAAAATTATTTCTACACCAGTTTTTTTTTTCAGTGAATTAATCAAAATATAACATGCAATAAGGGTCCATTTGTTAACATGAACTAAAAATGACAAATACTTCTAAAGCATTTCTTAATCTTAATCTTAATTTTAACATTTACTAATATACTGTATTTTTTCCCAAAGTTGTAAATACAACAGATTTTTGAACCACAATTTACAACAAACTACAATTTCAAGAACTACAAAGTTTCAAATTAAAAATGTAACACTTTACAATAAAATTACATTTGTTAACATTAGTTAATTGCATTAGTAACATGAACTAACAATCAAAAATACTTCATGTTATCTTCATGAATTATTCCCAAAAAATATAATATTATACTATGATATTATACTTCAAAATATTATGTTTAATTCAAATGTGTAACTTGACAGTTCTTTGTAATTATTTGCTAATTTTAATAGCAATTTGAAAATGTTGAAAATTGCTTTACACCATTTTTAAAAATTATTTTAGTAGTACCGGTATTATTTATTTGGCCTAAGCTACATTAGTTAACATCAACTAACAGTAAAAAAAAATATATATATTATACTTCAAAATTTTATGTTTAATTCAAATGTGTAACTTGCCAGTTCTTTGTAATTATTTGCAAATTTTAATAGCAATTTGAAAATGTTGAAAATGGTTTTACACCATTTTTTAAAATTAGTTTAGTAGTATTATTTCACTGACTTAACTTAAGCTACATTAGTTAACATCAACTAACAGTAAAAAAAAAAAAAAAAAAACACTTCTAAAGCAGTTCCTAATCGTAGTTAATGTCGACATTTAAACTGCTTTTTTAACTGGTGCACATAAAACAAAGATTATTGGAGTAGAATTTACAAGAAAATTGTAATACAGTTTTTCTACTTCAAAATTCATGGTGAAAAATTGACTTGGTAACCACCTAGCAACCAGTCATAACACCATAGCAACTGTCTAGAACATCCTAGCATCAACAAGCTTTTCTCACATTATGAATTCAAGCAACAGTCCTGCAAACTACAAAAATGACTTCCACAAACTGGAAGTATACCATTAACCTTCCCAATTTACAGCTGAAACACGTTTATACATCATATTCCTCGTGAAGTAGTGCAGGAGGTGACTTTTCCTCATCAAAATGAGCTTGTTTTTATGACTGCACTAAAATTTCTAAAGCTCACTGGATTCCGAATGCAGATTTGGAGTCTGGGATGGAAATGACAGCCTAATAAAGCGCATGCTCGTATAAGAGCTCAAAAACACCTTGGGGAAGACATCTGGGCCTGAGACTGCGCTGAAAGCAATCGCGCACGGCTGTTACCTGCGAGACGTGGCATTTCCTCACAGCGAGCAGTATTTTTCCTGACACAACTCTGTTTTGCTTTTAGAGGCGTTCCTCAACAAAGCAGCAGAAGCGATTGTGCCGCTCTCGACGGATGCAACGATACAAGGAAAGGGATGATAACAGACAACAGACAGACGGAAGGATGTAGAGAATAAGCAATTGTCAAGAGCTTTTGACAATAAAGCTCTTGAATCTTGAATCTTGGATCACTCCTGCGTCTCTCACATGAGGCTCAACCTGCTCAAAAATACGTCAAAAAAACATTTAAACGTAGCATTTTTTCTAAAATATGCAAAAATGGCCTGGAAAGAATTCTAGCATAAATATCTTGCTTCTAAAATATTAATGGATTTTCAACTAGTCATTTTAATTTTAGTCCTGCTTTGCAAACTCAAACAAACCAAAAATCAATCTAATCTTATATTGAGCAAAGCTAGCTTAAATCATACTTTCAATTATCTTATTTTAGAATTGATGCAAATGCTTCCGTAGCTCAAGTGACAGCAAAGAATCATACAGAATGTAATGATTAACTTTGATTTGGTTTCCTTAACCATTGTTTTAGTATTTTTAGGGAAGGAAACTATGCTGATGTCAAGGGTTTGATTCCCATGAAATACTGTAAGTTGCGGCAAATATTATTTTTGAATTTAAATGTATTTCTTTTTGAAAGATTACATCTATTTTAAAATCAATTTATTCTGTACCTGTACCTTTGATCACTTGTTTAAATCAAATGAATAAATGTAAAGGCAAGTTCATTGGCCTTAGAAGAAAGAAACATATTTAAAAAATATCATATGTAAACTATTAAAAGTGAGATGCTTTTGCTTATACCTGATGCATATCAAGGTTACATTTCATTCTTTAAGATGCAAGCACCCATCTTGAAGCTTAACTGACAACTACTGACAAATGCATAAATGTTAATACAGTATTCACCAAATTAAAAAAAAATAAAAAATGAAAATGCTTACATAAAAATCTTGTCTTGCCTAGTTTTAAAAGGGTCATATGATGCTTTTTAAAAGATCATTATTTTGTGTATTTGGTGTAACAGAATACGTTGACATGCTTTAATGTTCAAAAAACACATTATTTTTCAAATACTGTACATTATTGTAGGTCCTCTATGCCCCGCCTCTCTCAAACGCTTTGTTTTCTACAAAGTCCCTCCTTCCGACAAGCGCAGTCTGCTCTGATTGGCCAGCTGACCCAGTGCATTGTGATTGGCCGATCTGCTGAACACATTCAAAGTGTTAGTCTTTGCAACTTCAGGGATCTTATCTATGCACAATCAGCTTGTAACACTCCAAAGAGAAAGGAAAACTTGAAATCGCATCATATGACCCCTTTAAGATGCATTAATATTTTAGTAGCTAGAGTAGATATTTATGCTAATCTCAATAGTTTCTTCCAAGCCATTTTTGCTCACATCACTGCTATTTTTGCATGTCTAACTACACTACCATTCAAAAATTTGGCAGTATTATTTCGTTTTTATTCAATAAGGATGCATTCAATTGATCAAAAGTGACACTAAAGAAATTTATAATGTAACAAACGGTTTCTAATTCAAATAAATGCTGTTCTTTTGAACTTTCTCTTTATTAAAGAATCCTGGGGGGAAAAAATGTATCACTGTTTCCACAAAAATATGAAGCAGCACAACTGTTTTCAACATTGATAACAATCAAAAGTGTTTCTTAAGCAGCAAATCAGCATATTAGAATGATTTCTGAAGGATCATGTGACACTGAAGACTGGAGTAATGATGTTGAAAATTCAGTTTTGATCACAGGAATAAATTACACATTTTACAATATATATATATATATATATATATATATATCAGCTATTTTAAATTGTAATAATGTTTCACAATAGTACAGATTTTACTGTATTTTTGACCAAATAAATGCACTCTTGGAGAACATAAAATCAACTTTCAAACACAAATTTTACTGACCCCAAACTTTTGAACAGTAATGTTTCAAAATGTTTTAAAGATGTTTGCAGCTCCTAAAGCAAAGACTTGCAGGTCACATACTCTCAAGGCTGCATGCACCAGCCGAGCAACCGCCACCGAGATGAATGTGAACACAAACAGACAGCTCTTTCCAGGTATAACGCTGCCCTCTCAGCTCTAAATCAGCCTAACATCTGATCCCGGGCCTGCTTTTCCATCCCTCACTGCATTCTGCCAAGCAAACAAAACTGATCCGAGCGCTCAGTCATTCCTCAGAGCGCGGCCACTAAATCACTCCGACTGATCCTGAGTCAGCGCTCGGGAGGATATGGAAACAAAGAGCTGATCTCGGACCACCGCGAACACCACAAATGGAAGCCATTCTTTATTTTTCCCGCGAGCCGATAGATTCGCCCCTCCCGTTCCATCTCGCTCCCCGGCTGCAATTTATCTGCCAAAATTGGCGGAGCACAGAGGCGTTTATCTTGCCAGCACATGTACATAACAAATAAATTGATCCCATAAACCCGCAGACGCATATGAAGAAGCGGCCCACAGTAAGCCATTAAATTAGTGTATGACACTAAAACGCTGCAAAGAGGGGAAGCGAATCAACTAAATGAGCTGAAATGGAACGGATTTTACACCATGGGATCAG
>NW_015665001.1:146620-151410 GCF_001515625.1 Sinocyclocheilus rhinocerous | reverse complement strand
AAAATGTTGTAAAGATGTTTGCAGCTCCTAAAGCAAAGACTTACAGGTCACATACTTTCAAGGCTACATGCACCAGCCGAGCAACTACTACCGAGATGAATGGGAACACAAACGGATAACTAACTATAATGGATATCCAGGTATAGCGCTGCCCTCTCAGCTCTACATCAGCCTAACATCTGATCCCGGGCCTGCTTTTCCATCCCTCACTGCATTCTGCCAAGCAAACAAAACTGATCCGAGCGCTCAGTCATTCCTCAGAGCGCGGCCACTAAATCACTCCGACTGATCCTGAGTCAGCGCTCGGGAGGATATGGAAACAAAGAGCTGATCTCGGACCACCGCGAACACCACAAATGGAAGCCATTCTTTATTTTTCCCGCGAGCCGATAGATTCGCCCCTCCCGTTCCATCTCGCTCCCCGGCTGCAATTTATCTGCCAAAATTGGCGGAGCACAGAGGCGTTTATCTTGCCAGCACATGTACATAACAAATAAATTGATCCCATAAACCCGCAGACGCATATGAAGAAGCGGCCCACAGTAAGCCATTAAATTAGTGTATGACACTAAAACGCTGCAAAGAGGGGAAGCGAATCAACTAAATGAGCTGAAATGGAACGGATTTTACACCACGGGATCAGGGCTTCATCTGGAAAGAGGTCAGTGGGAATAGTGCACCCAAAAAGGAAACCTCAAGTCATTATTTACGCATTAAAAGCGGGTTTGGAATGACTGGATTTCGTCTGTGGATGAACTATTTTGTTAATCGCACTAATTTACGAGCACCGTCCGCTGTCGTTTAAAATATTTGAGGTGCCAGTGTGTTCTATTTATTTCTTTTATTGCAGCGGAATGTCTGCCAAAATGTGGCGGGCTTTGCTGATTCAAGGCGAAAGTCAAGGCTGCAATGGACCGCGCGCACCTGAGCGTGCCAGAGACGCTTTTAACACATTGTGACAAACACTCTCACACATTAACACACACACACGGGGACTCCGGAGCAGATAACCATCACTCATCATCTCACTCGTTCCGTCCGTTTCTCCATTAATGCTGAGAGGAGGAGAGGAAAGGAAAATGAAGACTGCGTGAGACAGGTGAAAGATAGATTCACAAACACCTACCTGTCTACACACACACAGTCCGTTGGAATAGGCCTATGTGGTTGGAGTAGGAATAGAGTTTTGTGATTTTGCCTGGAGTACAGAGTTGGAACGTTTGCCTGTGTTTTCTCTTGCTCTAATAAGCGTCATATGCGACTAATGGCCCCACCAGTTATAACCATATTTTTTTAAAACCAACATTTAAAAAACAAAAACTTTTTATTCTATGCAGAGTTGTAGTTAACTAAAACCATAACAAAAAAAAAATGTAAATGAAAATAGGCCTAAACGTTAACTGAAATGCAAAAAAGCCCCACTATTTCAGCGAATTCCCAAGCAACATCTCGTCCTTTCATTTAGTTTAACTTGATGCATTTGAATAACTTAAACTGAGATAAAAATTTATAAAAACTATAGATGTAAAAAAAAACATGACATAAAAATGACAAAACTCAACTATTATTAAAAACATAAATAAAAAAGTTAAAAAAAAACTAATTTAAAATATGAATAACTATTACAATATTTTGATTATACTAAAATATAAGTTACTCTATGTTGATAACAACACAAAGAAATAATATGGTTGGAATCACTCTCGGCACGTCTTTTCCAGCTGATGAACGATAAAAACAAACAACCAATGAGAATCCAATCTGCTTTACAGATCGCAATTATTTAAAGCAGCAGGCAATAAAACATGTTGATAATAAACTGGATTATTTCGTCTGTTGGTGTGGAGGCTGATATATATCGTTTTCTTTATAGTCATCGTTCTTAAAGGGGTCATGAACTGAGAAACCAGTATTCCCTTGATCTTTTGACATATAAGGAGTCACTGTACTATAAAAACATCCTGTAAGTTTCAGAACTCAGAACTTTGTTGTTAGTCTAAAAACAGCTTATATTGAAGGCAGTCTGCCAAAAGGACAGCTTGTGGAATGTTCTACTCTATGATGTAATAGTGTGGATAAGTACCGCCTCCACAGAAGAAGATTGACGTCACTGTCTGTTTAGCCCCACCCACCGATTCGCGCATGTAGACTAGTGTTTATGAGAGAGGCAAACGCAGGTCTACGCAGAAACCAAACGATAAAGATGCTCTGAAGACAACAAGATGCTGTGCAGTGTCAAGCTGTGGAAACAGTCTTTGCATTGCTTTCCTTCTAGGGCTGCAAAAAGGTGGAAAATTTCCAGTAAATTTCGGAAATATTCCAGAAATTTTGGAAACTTTCCAGGATTTTTTGGAATATTCCAGGGATTTTTGGAAAGTGTCCATTTACCGGAAATTTTCCACCCCTTTGCAACCCTATTTCCTTCTGATCCCAACGTTAGAAAAGAATGAATGAACTTTATTTTTAATGAAGATCCAGACCGCGTCAGTAAGAACTCTGTCTTTTGTTCACTTCATTTTAGCGCGGATTCGTTTACAAACAAGGCACAATTTGATGCAGGATTTTCAAAAAGATTGAAACTAAAAGACGCTGCTGTGCCGACTATATTGGGTCATTACTGGACAACACCGAGTAACTGTTTTTATTACATGATCACTATTGCTTTGTCTGTTAAACAGACTGTTTGATATGTACTGAGTATTTATGCGTTTTTAACCTAAATCACACGTCCATCTGTGAAGGACGTAGACTGTCAAACACACAACTATTAGCCAATCACAGCAGTGGGCGTTTACTTCCGAGTCTACAATCCGCCACGTCTATTCAAACAGAGCGTTCTGATGAGGGGGGTCAAAACAGGACAGAAAATAGTTTATTACTTCTAAATTATCATGTTTTTTGATGTAAAAATCTTGATAACATTACAAATGGACATCAGGGAATAGTACAAAGTAAAAAACAAAGGCAGTTCATGACTTTCACACCAAGAACGATAACTGTAAAGTTTTAATAATCATTCTAATTGTAGGGGGCAGATTCTAGGGAGCATTTGATTGGACAAAGTTTGACGAGAAGCTGAAGTGCAGGATGATGTCATCAAAAACGTTGATCCATATTGGCGAAAGTTAAAGTACTGTAAGTTTTGAATATTCATATCTTGTAAATGCAAATTTTGTCATTGTTTTTGAGCACACTACTTAATAGATAAACTTAAGGCTAATATATTCATACTAAAAAAACATAAACTTCAGTTTGATTTTATGGGGACTGTAAAGTGTCAGACGATAAAACTGCAGCCCACGCTTATAATAAACAGAATGTTATAGCGTACTGATGTGGACGATAGTTATAATTATCTTTATAGATATTGTTCTTAGTGCGAACAAGCCTTAACATGCTATTGGCCTGCGATGAAATGACATATCTGTGAAAGTTCACCACATTAATTAGTCAGAGAAAAAAAAATACTGAATTTGTGAAATAGGAATTACAATGGAATGAAAATAATCAATAATACTACATTCTTTGTAAAAAAATAAGAGCGGGTGAATGTAACTGATTAACTGAGAAATACATTTACTTTCACATATTAAATTTAACCCTGTCAGAAGCATTTTTATGTAATCACAATTTAGACAATCACATCATCATAGTAATGCATCGCCTGACAAATATGAAATTTAAATAATTTAACTTCATATTTGATCATTTGTCCACATGTTCAGAATAGATAAATATATATAAAAAAATTAATAAAATAAACAGAACAAATTAAACAACCACTAAAAAGACCTTAGCATTCACAACACCTGAACATCATGGCAGCACATTATGCACAGGTAAATACTGCTCACATTTCAATTTCTGCAATTCAATGTGGTGCCATTAGTGGCAAGGAAATCATATGCTTCACTGGACCTTCAAGCTTTGATATGAATAGCATGGCTACACTATGATGCACTAGTTAAACCAGCAGTAACCCTCATAAACCCCTCGTCTCTGTTCAGCAGGGCGGCTCATGGAGAAGGTTTACGGCTTTGGGCGACATTCATCAGATCCAAATATTCAGGTGCATCTTTGAAATGGTAAAGAGGCTGTTTATAGATCAACACGTCTGAAAGACGCTGGCAGGAGAAAAGAGGAACGCACAGGAAGAGAGTGGGAAGAGAGAGACAGAACACGGATGAGGGAAGAACACAGAAAAAGCACAAAAATATTGCTTTAATATCTTTCTCCTAGAAAGCAACAAGACTAAATTGAGAAGTTTGGCTGAATATTCTCCTGCTTCTCAGATGTTTTTTCTTGTGTAATCTCTCAGTGTCCTCTAAAGTTTCAGAACAGTTATGAATGACGTGTCAAATGATGTGCTCTAGGGATGGGTATCGTTAAGGTTTTAACGGTATTACTACTCTTACCGATACTGCTTATCGATTCGGTACTTTAACGGTATTCTTATCAGTACTTTTTGTTTAATATATAATGGTCCAAGCGCCAGTCTGTCACTTTAAGACAATATATTGACACACATCGGATTTTCTCCCAACTGTTCTCGTCCACTTAAGACATAAAATGTGTTTATTAAGTAAATACTCTCCAAACCGGCCATTTTGACATATTGTGTGTGTATTTGATCGTTTGGACATGCGCCTGAAGCTCAAAGTGTAATTAGCTTGTCCGTTTTGGAGCCCGTCGCGTGCACACATTTCAGCCTGGGGAACAGCGTCTCTTATGCGGATTGTGCTTTCAACGTTTTATTATCAAACATGTCCCGCAATTTAGCAACAGTATAA
>NW_015665001.1:130526-146453 GCF_001515625.1 Sinocyclocheilus rhinocerous | reverse complement strand
AAACAGCCACAGGCCTAAAGTGTAAGCAGATGTTTGAATGTTTAGTTCTCTCATATGACCCCTTTAAGCAGGGCTTTCATGTTGCGCGTGCTGAAGCTCCTCCGCACGAGCGCGATCTCGCTTCTGAGTTGCGAATAGCAAAAAGGCATCATAGACAAATGTTTGAATATTATTGCATATAAAAACAGCTGGCAACTCTGGTGAGACAGAATTTGCAAGACAATGTATCCATAGCAATAATAAATGTATGTGTGTTTTCTTAATTTCTCCAGTACCGATAGCAGAACCGTTAATGTCAGAGCTTATCGATACTCCGGTCTTTCATAATTTAGCCCCGGGACCGATTAAATACCGGGTTTCGGTACCCATCCCTAATGTGCTCAGGTTTGCCAAGATACCAAAATCTGCAATCAAACATCAGAAATCTCAATATGAACTCCAACCTTTCTCACAAGATCTGAGCTTCGATCCACATTCATTTAATTTCATAATCCACATTCATTCATTTTATTTTGTTCTATAACAAAATTGTTCTATTACAATGTTTTTGCTGGTTATGAGCAACAACAAACATTCAGGACAATCAGTGTAGTCTGATTCACAAAAGAATGACTCTTAAGAACGTCTCGGTTACTTAAACGTCAAGTCGGTGACCAACGAATTTTGGGCTCTCGCCAGAGAGATCAATCCACTTCGAGTGTAACTAAACGAGCCAATGGACATTGGCATGCGGAATTCGCATCTGGCTGCCACACCCTGCAGCGCGGGTATAAGAGGCAGCAGGTGCACTACATTCATTCATGTTTTCGCTGAGGAGCCGAGCCGGTGACCCGGCAGCTCAGCGGTGGTACAGCAACCGTGGCGACGGGACGTGACGTCTCCGTTCCCTCCTTCAGGGAACAAGGGTTACACAAGTAACCGAGACGTTTCCTTTCAGTCAGTCACTCTCGACGTCACGTTGATGACCGACGAATTTGGAAAACCCTACCAACGCGCCACAGGTGCTGCCCCCTCCAGTGCCCTGTGTAGGCCTCCTGACCCTTCCTATAAGGCAGACGATAGGACCGGGCTCTACACAGAGAAGGTCGACTACTGCTGTTCCTCGAGCAACCCAAACAGTAGGACAGTAGTAACTTAGATAACACTGGGAAAGCGTGCCCCTCCACTTGGATGAGGCACGCTGTGGAGTCACCTCCTCCCAGAGGGGGATTGAGTGACATTTACTCATGTGGAGTAACCCCGTAGGGCCCTATTGCACATGGAAGTCTCTGAGATGGCTCAGGCTGCATCATTTAGAGACGGCAGAAAGTAGTCTGCCAGGGGGAACATGGCCCTAGTAACTGTACCGTGGAATACACATATGGGATCCCAACAGGGTCACTCATATGGGCACTAGCCTCACACCAGATTTCAGGAATTCATTGGATGAAAGGCCACGTCCGGCCGCCGGAGTGCTGGAGGACTCGACAGGGTTTCCCGGTTAGGGAACTCTCTGGAGAATTAGGCGTCAAGGACGCCGCAAGCCGACTCTGAACTGGGCCTCACAGTGCCACTACCCGTTTGAGGTGAGAACACAGGAGGAAACCAGTTCAACACGTAGGCTATAGAACCTAGCGAACGTGTTAGGAGTCGCCCAGCCCGCAGCCCTACGAATATCTGGAGGACTTGACTCTGAAGGTAACGTCCCTGTGTGCGCACAACTGATCGCGAGTATGAGCCAGTCGTCGAGATAGTTGAAAATGCGAACACCCTGTTCTCTCAAGGGAACAAGGGCCACCTCCGCAACTTTGGTGAAGACACGGGGTGACAGGGACAGCCCGAAGCACAGGACCTTGTACTGATATGCCCGACCCTCGAAGGCGAAACGCAGGAATGGCGTGTGTCGCGGGAGGATCGAGACATGAAAGTATGCGTCCTTCAGGTCGATCGCTGCAAACCAGTCTTGGGGACGGATGCACATGAAAATGCGTTTCCACGTCAGCATTTTGAACGGCAGCTTGTGAAGCGCGCGATTCAAAACTCGCAGGTCCAAGTTTGGTCGTAACCCACCGCTCTTCATGGGCACAAGGAAGTAAGGGCTGTAAAACCCCATCCCCGTATCGGTTGGAGGGACCAGCTCTATCGCGTCCTTCGCCAGCAGGACTGCAATTTCCGCACGCAAGACAGGGGCATCGACAGCCTTTACTGAAGTGAACCGAATGCCCCTGAACTTGGGGGAATGCCGGGCGAATTGAATCGTGTAGCCGAGTCTGATGGTCCGCAGGAGCCACCGAGACGGACTGGGTAGCGCTAACCAGGCTCCGAGAGACCGTGCCAGTGGAACCAAAGGAGCCACAGACGTACCCGTGGTGGGGCAGCGCGGTGGAACACAGGGACCCGGCCCGGGGCCTGTGACGGCAGAGGGCTGGTGGGGCAGCGCGGTGGAACCCAGGGCCCCGGCCCGGGGCCTGTGACGGCAGAGGGCGGGGTCTGGGTGTGAAGTGTAACACTCACCTGATCCCTCCCCGTGAGAGGGGGAACGCAGGGCCCCGGGTTGAGGCTTGTAATTGCCTGGTGTGTGACTGCATGAAGTGGGGTTCTGAGTGTCACAGCACCTACCTGGTTCCACGAATGGGCAGACGGGGTGCTCTTAGGCAACCCACTGCTGCCCGTCGGCGAAAGAGGAGGAGGGAAGTGATCCTGTGATGCACAGCCCACCACTCTCCTACTCTTGAGACCCAGAGACTGAGGAAACTGCTCTTTTCCTGACGTTTTGGGTACCGCAGGCTGCTGGGCCAGCGGCGGAACATAAACAAAACGAAACAAAAGATTCTCCACCCGGCCCTCCTCCGGGGGAGGGAGTGGTGCGGTCACCATCTCCCCATGAGCAGTCCCCTCCATCTTCGGGTTGCCCGTCTCAGGGCCTCTTGCACTTGCGCTTGCCACCAGGTTTGGCGGGGGCCTGGACGGGCTGGGCGTCCTGCCTACGCCCGGCTCCACGATGCTGCCTGGTGGAAGGCTGCTGCTGATGCGTGGGAGCGGGGGTGGACGCAGGGGGGCACCCTCGGCGACGAGCAGGCTGAGGGGCTACAGCCAGAGTGGAAGCAGCAGGTTTCCTCCGGCGCATGATGTGCTTGATCTCCTCAGTCTGCTTTTGCGCCGACGAGAACTGCTGGGCAAAGCTCTCGAACGCGTTGCCAAAATATCTGTGATATGGGAGCATTCAGGAATTGCACCTTATCATGCTCCTTCTAATCGGCCAGACAAAGCCAGAGATGGCGGTCAGGTCATGACCACCCTCGTGCAGGTCCCTCAGGGCTTTGGCGTGAAGGGCAGAGGCTGCCTCCCCACAAGCTCTGTAAGCACTGCCAGTTAGACCTGGTGAATACTTACAGGCCTGCGAGGGGAGACACGGATCACCCCGCAGAGTGGTAGCGGCCGTAGGACACAGTTGCATGGCCACCGACCACTCCACCGAGGGAATGCCCGTGTTCCCCAAAGCGGCCCCGCCATCGAGGGTGGTTAGGGAGGAGGAGCTGCACGATTTGTTTCTGGTAGTAAAAGGTACCTTCCATGATCTCGTGAGCTCCTCATGCACTTCCGGGAAGAATGGCACCGGAGGGGGGCGCTGAGAACCAGCGCGACCCCCACGACGAACCACTCATCCAGCCTTGAAGGACCGGGACGTGGTGGAGGATTCGGGAAAGCATAGCCATCATCTCTGGGTCTGACTCAGGCAATGCCACTCTCCCTGAAGGGGGCCAACGCAGCCGAGTCGTCATCCCTGGAGAGAGAGAGCTCGCCCTCCGATGCAGCGATCGACATCTGGTCGTCAGGGGGAGCACCGAAGGATACGGGCGGTACACTCTGTCCTGCAGAGGGCCCAGCGCGCACCTCCGGCAGCTCCACCGGCTCCGGAGCGCTTGAGAGGTGAGGAACTTCCACGGGAGAAGCCCTCACCGTGATCCTCAAATCACCTCTGACTCCACCAGAAGCAGCAATACCCCGGGTGCCGGGACGAATGCTGTATCGCGGCAGAGGCATAGGGACTCTGCCACGTTTGACGTAGCGGAGTCTTTTATGCAACTCCGAGATGGTCATGTCCCCACACAGAGAACATGCACCATCCACGAAAGCTTCCTCAGCGTGCTTAGTGCCCAGACACGTGAGGCAGCGATCGTGACTGTCCTGAGGTAATGACCACATCCAGAAACGCACGGGTGACAAGACATCTTTAAAAAGACGCGATCACACGTGTTGCTCTTTCACGCAGGAGACCTGGCCAGTAGTGATGCACCACCGCTCGGCTCCGAAGCGAAAAGATGAATGAATGCGGTGCACCTGCTGCCTCTTATACCCGCACTGCAGGGTGTGGCAGCCAGATGCGAATTCAGCATGCCAATGTCCATGCCAAATTCGTTGGTCACCGACGTGACGTCGAGAGTGACCGACTGAAAGCGAACCAGTTCTTTTAAAGAATCAATCAAAAAGATTCAATAGACAGAGAGATAGAGAGAGAGAGAGAGAGAGAGAGAGAGAGAGAGAGAGTCAGTAAGCATTGTTATTGTTAACAAAAACTAAAATATATATATTTTTTAATTAATCGAAAATTTAATTGAAATAAAACAAATATTATAAAATACTAAATGAAAATTTGGAAATGTTGCTGTGGCAAGTAACCAAATAAAAGTTAATCTGAATTAAGCACTATAAAAAAATTTACAAAAAATGTATCTATTTAACTAAAAAAAAAAATAAAAGTATTAAAATAATATAGAAAATAAAAGTAAAAAGCTCATTTAAAGTATTAATAGAAATTACAATAGTATATACATTATATTAAATTATTATTAAATTACTATATACTATTATATTAATCAAATATTTTTAAAATTGTATTTGTTAAAGAACCAAAATTCTTTAGTGGAAATTGAATTATTGAATTCCATAATTTTTATTTCTTCTAAGCAAATTTGAGAATAAACATCTGCGATAAAGTTGAAACTTCAATAAAAACCAGCATTAAGTCTCCTGAGCCACAAGAGAGCAATATCTGAGCCATTAGATTTTCCTCTGGGGAAAACAAGAGTTTCTACAGAGAGAGAGGGAAGAGTGACAGAAGAGAGACGGGGGTGTAACACCACCGCTCGGCTCCGAAGCGAAAAGATGAATGAATGCGGTGCACCTGCTGCCTCTTATACCCGCACTGCAGGGTGTGGCAGCCAGATGCGAATTCAGCATGCCAATGTCCATGCCAAATTCGTTGGTCACCGACGTGACGTCGAGAGTGACCGACTGAAAGGGAACCAGTTCTTTTAAAGAATCAATCAAAAAGATTCACAAATCAATCTCAAACACTTTAAGTTAATGTTGAGTATGTAATGTAATGTAATGAGTTGTTTATACTTACATCTGCCAGTGCACCTGACAAAAATTATATATTTATTATTAATTATATATCTATTACAAAATTCTTTAGTGGAAATTGAATTATTGAATTCCATAATTTTTATTTCTTCTAAGCAAATTTGAGAATAAACATCTGCGATAAAGTTGAAACTTCAATAAAAACCAGCATTAAGTCTCCTGAGCCACAAGAGAGCAATATCTGAGCCATTAGATTTTCCTCTGGGGAAAACAAGAGTTTCTACAGAGAGAGAGGGAAGAGTGACAGAAGAGAGACGGGGGTGTAAAACACAGGAAAGATGGATGAAGAAATACAGTCAAATGGACAGAAAGTACACAGATAATAACACCACAAACTCTTTCTCTCACAGATCGTGACAGTATCTGCAGACACACTCTGACCAGAGGAGATGAAGTGAAAACACACTTCACACTGTCTCGCTGTCATAATACTAAAATATTATGAATAAATCATTCAAACATTTGCTGTGCCTTGTTTTCTGGATGTTTTGGGTTCATCCTGAAACCGAAGACACATGAAGAACATTAGCACAGCATGAACTGAAGCCACATCAGCAAACTACTGCATCTCACGCAGGGAGCTTTGGCTTGAGCCGCACACTCTGGCACATGTACTACATCATCTGAGTGCACACAGGAAAATGTGCATACATTGAAAATTGCACAAATATTAAGAGCAGCACGATAGTATGCTATTTCAACCAAAAAATCTGGGATGTCTAGTGAACTTCATCATGCATATGCACATAAACTTAATTATGAAATTACTGCCCAAATCACACCTATATATAAATAATTTTATACATAATCCTGAAGTAAAATCCCAATGGCATTGTTTGTTTATCCCAAATAGAAGTCCTGGACAGACCAGCTAAATAAATGCATGAAGTCAATATCAGCGACAGCGCTGCGTTGGCTATTTTCCTTTCCTCTAAATATTTCATGGTCATAACCAAACCAATCTCCCCAATCTCAATAGATCCATCAAACTACTTTTCATAAAGAACCGCTGTGCATTTGTTATTCAAATTAAATACAGACAACAGGATAAATGCTCTATATTCATCAGCTGAAGTCCTGAGGTGATCAGAGAAGATTTAAAACATTTAAATACTTTTAAAAAAAAGTATTATAATTATATTATATTATACTAATCATGGGGTGCCCCATTCTTACTTCATTTGCACTTGTTTTTTGAATTTTATTTTGTGGTGCATTGCCAACACAAATACACAGTTTTAGTCATGGCAATAAAAGCACACTAAATTGAATTGAAATGGAGAGAGAGTGGAAAAAAGGAAAAGAGAGAGAGGGAGAAGTGGGGAGAGAGACAGAAAAAAAAGAAAAGTGTGTGTGTGTGTAAGAGAGAGAGAGAGAGAGAGAGAGCGCGCAAGCATTCGGGAATGAGGTGAATTGCATCGTGATTTCATCCGAGTGCAGCTGCAAGACACGCTGGAATCCAAACAGGCTTTTTCTATTTGCAAACGCTTGTTTCCGAGGCTTTTCCTCTCGCCATCGTCCTCGTGCAGCGTTTCAGTGTTTTCTGTCTCACCACATGAGTTGGATTTTAATACTGTGAAGCCTCATGGAATCAGACGACGGACAGGTTTGGTCTCCTGCTGGATTAAAAGCATCATTCAGTCAGATGAGCGGCGCGGACAGACACTGAGAGCTAAGGTGAGATGACCAATGACACCACTCATCTGTGCATGCAAGCTCTCAGCCTTCATTAATCACACCACAGGTCAATAACTAGTACTTGTGCTCGGCATGCCACTGAACTAACTAAAAGTAAGAGTATCCGACAGTGGCTCTCGACTGGTTTTGTTTCAGGACTCAGATTTTAGATTTACATCAGGTGATCACCAAAAGTGTGTGGTCACTTCAAAATTTTACATTTTGCATATTTTTGCATGCTTTTTAGTGAAAATGCATGCTGAAATGTGCATAATTTTGTATGCATTTTCTCAAAGAATGAAACCATTTTTAAAAATGCATAAGAGATTTTTTTAAATGAAACATGAAAATGCATGTAAAAATATGCCTATTTTTGCATGCATTTTATGAAAGAACAACAGTTTTTAAAAACAAACAAAAATGCATAGGTTTTTAAAAGTAAACATTAAAATGCATGCAAAAGTATTAAAATAGCATGCATTTTATGAAAGAACAACAGTTTTTAAAAACAGACATGCATGCAAAAGTATTAAAATAGCACAAAAACAGCTGAAAACAGCATTAATTTAAAATTAATTGCAGCAAAAACACAAGGTAATCCCGAAATTTTATTAATATTCACCATATTAATAAGTACCAGATGAAATGAGTTCAATTGCTTTTGCTGTCAAGAGCAAAAAATAAGGGACAGATTTATTTTTTTCTTTTTATAAATGTCCTAATGATGCATCAGTTATATAGCAAGTTGCCTTTTATTATTTGCATTTTCCCTGCTACTCGTGACCCATCAGATCAAACTCAGACCTGCGACTCACCAGTTGAGACCCAGCGCTCTGAGAGACCGCTCCTGTGCTTTTCCTCGTGTTTTGTGGTGTGTGTGGTCACTTCTGTCTGTAGCCGCTGCGGTAGTTTGTTCCTGCTGGCTTCTTAAGTTTATTACACACATACGTAGCAGCAGCAGCAGCGGCCCTGGAAGCCTCTCGGAGTGCTTTATGATATTACGCAGCCCAGCGTTTGATTTATGAATCCTCAGTGCTGTGGAAACCACTGAGCCGCTGCTTCTCTGGGGAATGACCCTGTTCACCAACACGCCTTGTAAGTGGTTCAAAGTTGCTTCAAATAGGATCTGTGATGGGTTTGTTTCTTCTGAGGAGTGCGAGACCGGGAAAACAAAGGGGAAAGACCTTCACTAGTTTATTCAGCGTAAGCATGTTGACAGGAGAAGTGTTTTCTTGTTTTCTCTTGGCAGGATCTCATCTGCACTCTATACAGCTGAAAGCATAGACTTCCACTCTTTAATGAATGGGTTTGGCTATTCCAGTAATTCCAATCCAATCGTACACCATTTCTACACCATACAGTGAAATTCTAGAGAATTCTGTTCGTCCAACTTCACTGCAGTAGTTCTTTTTATTTGGGTTTCTGACTGGTGGGAATGAGCTTGATTGTCCTGCACAAACCCAGACATGAAGACCAACTGATGATGTGGAAGAGCAAGCGAGAGATCCCCAGACCACTCACTGATGCTCTGGAGTTTCGTTGAACATTTTATATATATATATATATATACAGTGCTTAACAAATGTATTAGACCACAACCCAATGTAAGGTTTGTTAGATCACACAAGAGTTTCATCAAAAGCAAATAGTTGGGAACAACTACAAACTATTTTTAAGTCAATAACAACAGAGACTTTGGAAAGGTACATAAAAACAATGCCAACAAGAATGCAAGCTGTTATCAAGACCAAAGGAGGCTATACAAAATTATTTAGGTTTTTTGGTTATTATGTGTGCATAAAGACTATCTATCTATCTATATATATATATATAGGAACATGTTTTTGTCATGACACTGATATCACACTATTAGACGATAGATAGATAGATAGATAGATAGATAGATAGATATGGTGCGTTCAAGTCATGTCGGATAGATCGTATTTGCGAGTTGACCGCTCATGAACGCCACCACAAAGTCGTTATTACGAGTGGGAAACTCAAAATTTTATTTAAGCCCAGAGAAACTCGAAATTTTCTTTAAGCCCCGAGTTTCCGAGTTGGGGGCGTGTCAATGAGAAACATGGCGGAATCGATGGATGCAACGTCTGTAGTTGACGGTACATTTTTGCTTAAATTGATAATTTAGTTTTCCTATAAACTTAAATTGGTCATGTTCTTGTTACGCAGCTGAAATCCAAGTAAAAAAATGCAGACCCTGTTGTATTTTCTTGTAATTTATTAAAAGAAGGTACACCGCCATCTTGTGCCGACTAAACTGACTTGAACGCACCTGACGTCATAATTACGACTTGTCAACTCGTAAGTACGAACGTCCCAGGAGGACTTGAACGCAGCAATAGATAGTTTCAGAGTTAAACAAAAACACTTGTTTAATCTTTGTAATCTCTTCAGCTGACAATGTAGACGCCTGACAAACGTTTTTGTTGTGATTACACGCAATACACGGAGCTCTTCCCTCACCATTGTAACGTGCTGCTTTTGCAAGGTTCCGTGAAAAAGTTTCAGCTTTTATTTTCCTTTTACACCCTGAAGAACATATCCCGGGTTAATCAAGTTCGACAAAATTATCCATTCGTCGATCACTTTTAGTCAGCTTTGACGAAACTCCTCTCAGCTAGCGCGTCTTTTCGAAGTGACTAGCAGCCTTGTCACCTGACCTGAATACAGTGTGCTGATTCGCTAAAATGGACTTATCGGCTTCTGTTCAAAAACAACAAGGGCGCTTGTCAGCTTCTGCTGTAAAACGTGAACTCGCGATGCCTTGAAAGTGGCCAGCTTTTTTGACAAAATGTGTTTAGGGTTTAGATCTTGAGATATGCTGAGAATAATGCATGGCAGTCAGTTAATTTTTTTTTAAGTGCAAATTGTTTTTTGTTTTTTTTTTACAATTTTTGCAAATTAACTCTTCTTCACTTTTGATCTACACTGAAGAAAAAAACGGTGGTGAAACAATTTTCACTCAAAAATTGCTAGTGAATTTCACAGTTAATTACAAAGAAATGGCAAGTAACACATGGAATTAAGCTTTTTTTTAAGTAGAAACACCTAAATATTATTTCCTTGTAAATCATGTAGTTACAGTAGGAATTTATTGAATAAAGTGTTCCTATCATAGTTTTAGCATGTCTAATAAAATAAAATAAAATTAAGTAAAAAAAAAAATACATAAATACATACATGCGTACATACGTAAAAAAAAAAAAATTTATCCGGTAAGATAAGGCGCAACGTGCTGCTTTTGCAAGGTTCCGTGAAAAAGTTTCAGCTTTTATTTTCCTTTTACACCCTGAAGAACATATCCCGGGTTAATCAAGTTCGACAAAATTATCCATTCGTCGATCACTTTTAGTCAGCTTTGACGAAACTCCTCTCAGCTAGCGCGTCTTTTCGAAGTGACTAGCAGCCTTGTCACCTGACCTGAATACAGTGTGCTGATTCGCTAAAATGGACTTATCGGCTTCTGTTCAAAAACAACAAGGGCGCTTGTCAGCTTCTGCTGTAAAACGTGAACTCGCGATGCCTTGAAAGTGGCCAGCTTTTTTGACAAAATGTGTTTAGGGTTTAGATCTTGAGATATGCTGAGAATAATGCATGGCAGTCAGTTAATTTTTTTTTAAGTGCAAATTGTTTTTTGTTTTTTTTTTACAATTTTTGCAAATTAACTCTTCTTCACTTTTGATCTACACTGAAGAAAAAAACGGTGGTGAAACAATTTTCACTCAAAAATTGCTAGTGAATTTCACAGTTAATTACAAAGAGCAAGCAAGTAACACATGGAATTAAGCTTTTTTTTAAGTAGAAACACCTAAATATTATTTCCTTGTAAATCATGTAGTTACAGTAGGAATTTATTGAATAAAGTGTTCCTATCATAGTTTTAGCATGTCTAATAAAATAAAATAAAATTAAGTTAAAAAAAAAATACATAAATACATACATACGTACATACGTAAAAACAAAAAATTTATCCGGTAAGATAAGGCGCATAAACTACAATGGAAATACTTTACTAAATAAATCCTTTCAAGCCATGTGACTAAACAATTAGTTCACATGATTGGCTACACACTCTAAGCCACAAGTTATTTATTACATTTAATAAAAGAGCCGCAGTGGCTCCCCCAAGGGACACAGCTTTCATTTCCAATTCTATTTTGCACCAATTTCCTCAGAATTGATGATTTTGTTCTTTTAAACTCATGGGATGGAAATGCTGCTATATTCAACAATATTTTTCGTATTAAAATTGCAACTTGCCAGCCTCCCAATTAATCCCAAAGTGGTTCAGGTCTGGGGTTTTTGTCAGTCAGTAAATCAGTTTTATATAGAGCTCACGTTAGGACATTGAAAAAAGGAGAAAGACTCTCGACAAACGGTTGCTACGAAGTTGAAAGCACACAATTCTGTAGCATGTCATTACGTCCAATTGTGGCTCGCGAGCAAACAGAGCTGTGATCCGTCACACGGCAAATCACATTACTGCAGATACTCACTTCAATCCAAGCTGGTTTAGCTGGTCTATCATTAGTTCTCCTGGAATGGCTTTTCTTACTGCCGAAAAAAGCCATGATAAAATCAGCTGTAGAAAGATCAGAGGGAGCCTTTCCTCATCTCTGACTGGTATTGAAATTAAAAAACTCAAATGGAAGTGAAATAAACTGCAAGATCTTACAGCGATCGCTTTGTTTCAGAAATATTAAAACTCATCATTTTATTTGGGATAGTGTGATAATGAGACTGTTTTGCACATAAAACAAAGCAATTTTTCCCTGAGGATGAATTGTGCCTTTTCCAGCTTCTCCAAATTGAAAGGAAATAAACTGAACAAATTGCCACACGAACGAAGCGGTTCCAAAACAGAAGAGATGATTTTCTTGCAGCTCGGTTTAAATAGGTTTCGGCTGCGTTCTGCGTAAGTGTTTCCTCTCTTTATCGAGTGTGATGTGTGTGACAGATACATTCTGAATCTCTTTTATCAACATTATTGACACTGGCGAATCCCACTGGTGGTTTATCTCGAGGCTGATAATTGAATGGCTCTATTATGTGTTTGTTTATGGGCCGCTCACAGAGGAAAGGGCTTTTGTGTGTTCAGATATGACACCCTGTGATAATGCTGCTTGAATGGTAATGAATTCTTAGAAATCTCTAATCTAAGCTAAGAAATCAAAATCTGATGTGGCAAAATGATCTACAAATACTCAATGCACATAAACACAAGTCCAGATACTACAAAAGCAAGGGCTATTTTTTCCAAATTGCTTTTTTTTCTTCAAATTCTATTTTTCCTTTTTATTTTTTTCTGTACTCCATTTAATTATTAAATATAATTTATGTAATCAAAAACATGTCTATTTAATTTAAATCATGAAGCTTACACAATTTAGCAACAATTTATTGATATGTTTAACTTTTTCCCAAATTCTATTTTATTTTATTTTTCAAAATTCTGTTTTTTTTTGTTTAATTTTTTCTTTTAGATTCAGTGTTTTTTTTTTTTCATTTTAATTTTACTCACCCCAATTTTAGTGGTTAAATAAAATTTTAGTAATCAAAATATCTAATTAATTGAAATCATGAAACTTATACAATTCAACAACAATTTATTAAAAGTTCAACAAAATAAATAATTTTTAGGGCACTATGAATGTTTTATTTTTGTACCAAATTCCATTTGATTTCAACTTTATTTATTTATTTATTTATTTTTTCACTAATAGGGCCCTATGAATTTTCCCCCCCAGAAATTATTCTGGTAATCAAATGAAGGCATAAAGCATTCATTTAATTGATCTTTTAATTAAATAAAAAATTAACAAACCCTTTAATTGTTTTGGGAAACAAAGTTTTGGACAACAAAGATTTACTTTTAAAATTAAAAGAATAAAATAAAAATGATGATTCTTCCATAAAAAAATAAAGTTTAAATAATAATTGTATTATTATTATTAGTGTTAAAATTAGTATTATTATTGCCTTGAGACATACATTCTACTGAACAATAATAATTATATATATATATATATATATATAAAACATATACATAATATTATAATTATATTTTTGTTACAATTAAACACAAGTTAAACCAAACTGTTTTGATGTGCAATTCATTCACATGCAAAACACGCCAGACATGCAGGAATCATATTTAAATATTATTTTTGCAGTTTAATATTCGCAGACGGTAGCCCATATCTCGGTTTGATTTAAGTTTACTGAACTACTTTTGATTTATTCATCCATAATTTCACTAATTCCATGACATTCCATGTTGTACAGTAAATTCCATTTTTTATGAATGGATTACGCAATTCCATCCGAGTTTTCCAGGAATCACAGGGCCCTACGTCATAGGCGTAGCTTGACGGGCCAAACCAAGCCAGACGATTTTGGTCAGTCAAACTTTTAAAAACATTTTAGCATTTCTGTAGTAAACGTACAAATTCACACTCCATGTACCATTTTAGCGGTTTTACTATGAGTACAAAGATCAGCAGCAAGTGAGGTTGCCATGGCAACCAGATAAATTGCACGCAAATTACTTGTAAAGGCTGCGCTGTCTATTTTTGCTGCGCTAGCAATAAACACATCGAATAGAATGCACTATAAACATGAATAACCCACTGCTTTAAAACAGATAGCTATTGGACATGATTCAAGTTAAACGCACAAAAGCAGGCACACAAATATATTTAGTAACGTTAAATCTTACTGAAAATGGCCGATTAAGCAGTTTATATTCTGAAATCTATTTCCAGGGTGTTGTTCTGTGTGCATTAAATTACATTTGGATGTAAATGGTACTTTTCCTGACATAAATGTAAAACACTGAGCTGCTACAATGGAACGTCCTGTGGATCACCTTTATGAGATTGTCCGGGTCTGGAGTCACCAAGCATCGGCATCGGCATCTGACTTTATCTTGGTTATGTCCAGATTCCTCTACAGTTGTTGTATGTTGTAAAAAAAAAAGAAGCTAAATATCCATGTACGCCATGCAACAGGCGAGCAGTATATAACATAGGCTATTATCCGCCAAAATGCAGATTCGTCACGCGACAACTTCTTACGCAAATGAGATTGGGGAAGCCATTAGTAAGATTCGCTAATGATACTAAGATTTTATTGATTCATTTATTAACAAAATAACAATTTCAAATATATTAAAATAACTACATTATGTGCATATTTACTTTTGAGTTGAGAACATTATTAATGAACAAATACATATTAACAAATAGTAAAATCTTTCAATCTTTCAAACCAGCACCCCTCTCCCCCAAGCTCCACCCATGCCCTCTGTGTAACATAATATGCAAGGTTGACATGCTGTTAATGCAGTCGGCTCAAAAAGTGAGGATTTTTTCTTCATGAGCAAAAGGCAGAAGATTTCTTGGAGGCACAGAGGAGCTCATTTTATCTGATGGTAGCAGACAGAAACCATCCCTAGCCGTGGACCGAAAATGGGTCACAACCCAGCAGTCACAGGAGGTTTGTGACCCATTTTAACAGCAGACAGCAGGGAAAAAACTGTGCTAAATGAAAACGCAACAATAGTTAGAATAGTAAAATAAATAAACAAGCTTATCAAGTTTCAAAGGGAAGGAAAATCACTTCTCATATCTGCTGTTGTTGATGTCAAAAGCTGTGAGTCCAATCAAATTCTAGTCAAATTACATAGATGTCAACAGGTGGTGAATTGTCTCCATCCTAAACAAAATCACAGAAGGTATAAATAAATAAAATAAAATAATAAAAAGGCTATTATCCGCCAAAATGCAGATTCGTCACGCGACAACTTCTTACGCAAATGAGATTGGGGAAGCCATTAGTAAGATTCGCTAATGATACTAAGATTTTATTGATTCATTTATTAACAAAATAACAATTTCAAATATATTAAAATAACTACATTATGTGCATATTTACTTTTGAGTTGAGAACATTATTAATGAACAAATACATATTAACAAATAGTAAAATCTTTCAATCTTTCAAACCAGCACCCCTCTCCCCCAAGCTCCACCCATGCCCTCTGTGTAACATAATATGCAAGGTTGACATGCTGTTAATGCAGTCGGCTCAAAAAGTGAGGATTTTTTCTTCATGAGCAAAAGGCAGAAGATTTCTTGGAGGCACAGAGGAGCTCATTTTATCTGATGGTAGCAGACAGAAACCATCCCTAGCCGTGGACCGAAAATGGGTCACAACCCAGCAGTCACATGAGGTTTGTGACCCATTTTAACAGCAGACAGCAGGGAATAAACTGTGCTAAATGAAAACGCAACAATAGTTAGAATAGTAAAATAAATAAACAAGCTTATCAAGTTTCAAAGGGAAGGAAAATCACTTCTCATATCTGCTGTTGTTGATGTCAAAAGCTGTGAGTCCAATCAAATTCTAGTCAAATTACATAGATGTCAATAGGTGGTGAATTGTCTCCATCCTAAACAAAATCACAGAAGGTATAAATAAATAAAATAAAATAAGAAAAAAATTAAATTAAATACACAGGTGCATCTCAAAAAATTTGAATATCGTGAAAAAATTCATTTTATTTTTAACCTATTTAAAAAAGTGAAACTTTCATGTATTCTGGAATGTTTACATGAAAGTAAAACATTAAAAAAAAAATTTTTTTTAATTTTGATAAATAGAGCTTACAGCTCATGAAAGTCAAAAATCCAGTATCTCAAAATATTAGAATATTTCCTAAGATCAATCAAAAAAAAAGATTTGCAGAACAGAAAAGCTCAAGTTCTTTAAAGTATGTTAATTTCTGCACTCAATACTTGGTCGGGGCTCCTTTAGCACAAA
>NW_015665001.1:123175-130269 GCF_001515625.1 Sinocyclocheilus rhinocerous | reverse complement strand
AATATAACAAAGAGTGAAAAATTTAAGGGGGTCTGAATACTTTCCGTACCCACTGTATATATATACAGTATGTGTGTGTGTATAAGAGATATATATATGCTATATAAAAGGATATATATACTATATAAAAAATATAAAAATATATAAATAAAAATACAAACAAAATAAATAAAATACAAAAATGAAAAAAATAAATAAAGAAAAATAAATAAATGAAAAATAAATAAAATAAAAAAATATTGAAAAAAGAAAAATACAAAAAATAAAGAAAAATAAAAAATAACGAAATATATGAATACAAATGAAAAATACAATAAATGAAAAATAAAATGAAAATTAAATGAAAATTAAAAGAAAAAATAAAATAAAAGTGAAGAATAAGATAAATTGAAAAATAAAAAAAGTAAATGAATGAATGAACACACAAACTAATCATACATACACGTCGCAAATTTATGCATTTAGAAAATTGTCAAGTTCCCTATTCCGTCTGTCTCTTTACTAATTTTGAACATTGATTCACGGTATATTCGTGAACTTAAATGTTTGATTTAAGGTTTAAGGATATGTTTGATTTTGAGGTTTCTTTTTTTTTCTTTGTACGATATACACTCCTAAGTAGTACTGTGCTGGGTTGCCACATGATGTGCAACACAAAATGTGAGTCCTGAATCAAAGGCAGTGACTGCAGTGGAATCAGCTGCTGGCTGATGTGGAGACATGTGCAGAATCGCTCATAATGGATTCCAATCTGGCAACATACTCGTGTCTGTCAGTGCCTGCGGCGAGTCCAGCGTGAGGTCGCTAATGCAACGGCCTCTTGATTAGCTGCTCAAACAAGTTGGAAACCAGCAGACTGACCAGGAGTCTGTATCGACAGAACAGATCCATACAGCACAATGATTCCTTTCGCTTCCTCAAACAATGCAGCTGTGTTCGTTCAATCAATCTCTCACACGCACTAGTGAAACGCCGAGCTACATGCTGAAGCGTATCGTGACGTTCAGAGAACAATCATCACAATATATCAATGCACAACTGAAAGATACCTCAAGTTATTTGGTTAGGAAAACAACTTGCAAATCTGGCCATGAGAGACATGAGCAATATGATAAATGATGCCAATGTTCAATAAATTTAAATGATTAATCTTCTGCCAGGTAATATGGTTCATTAGTTTTACTGTAGACTGTTTATGGTTCACACGCAATGCAGTAAATGAATGGGCCATCATATTCACAGGCTCGTCCAATCAGAATTCAGAGTCAGATGAGTTTTATAAGTGAGAGACAATATACAGCCGGTCATTAAAGCAAAATAAACCACAGAGCTGGAAACACGACACAAAGTGAATATGCAAGTTATCATTAGACTGCTTGACAAATACATCATAAATGGACATAATTAAAACTTCAATTAATATTTTAATGCTATTATGTGTGAAGAGAGTGTGGACTGACGCGACAGACATGAAACTTTCGCTGCTATGTAGGTAGAGCTGGGTAAAAAACTGATTTAAATCCACAATATTGATGATAAGCTTTTTCATTTCTGATATTTAGCCTATCTAGTCAAGCAGGTGTACAATGCTGTGACATCTACAACACATACTTTTGCACATGTGATACTCACCATTTAATTAGATTAAAAATTCATCAGATTCACAAAGAAACTGACAAAAAAAAATAATCTCTACTACAAACCACCACAATGAAAGTTAAAACTTTTCAAAATGTAGTGAAATATATTACTATTGTATAACAAAATGTACTTCTCATAGTAATAATAAAAAATATATAATTATTTATTTTTGGAAAATGTATTTAATTTTATAAATATATATATTTTTTATTTTTTATTATTTTTATTATGTTTATTAACTAACTTATATGGTTCACAAGTTATTTTAAGATGTGCATCAATGTTTCTGTTTTTTTGTAATAAATTTATATATATTAATAATTAATTATATATAATAAACTGAATATTGATTTGTACATTTTCATTTAATTACATTTTAAAAGACAGGTTGCATTTTTAAACCTTTGAGAATTCCATTAGACACCATTAAATTCAGTGTCATTTTAGTTTCGAGATACGATTGTAGTTTTTGTTAATATTTTGAATCACTTTTTACAGTTTCCTTTAAATTTTAGTTAAACTTTCAGTAATTTTGTTGTGTTTTTGTAGTTTTTATGTGTAGCTTTTTTATTTCAGTTTTAGTTTTTTTAGTACATCAAATTAAACTAAATTACAATAATTGGAAACTAGCTGAAATAAAATGTTTTTAATTAAAAATATTTTAATTAACATTTATTTCATTTCAAGTATAAGTTATTCAAGTTTTATTTCAAGTATATATTTGTATTTCAACAAAAATGCTCAGTTTTAGTTTAGTTTAGTTTAGTTTTAACTATAATAACCCTGATTAAATACACACAAAAAAAACAGAATTGAGGAAAAAATAAAACAAAAGGTAACTTAATCTGTGATGTTTGAAACTAAAAAGTTATATTTATATTCAAGGTGTAACAAACATTTGGAATGAAATGAATATATAGTGATAAATATTGATATCAGCTGATACAGGAAGAAAAATACTGTGATATACTGAAAAGCACAATTGCACAGTATAGTATCATTACATAAAATATCTGACCACAGAATGTCACGTTTGACCGATCAGAATAAGCATTCCAGAAGAGTCTGTGAGTCTCACTCAAGCTAAAGCAGCAAGACGCTGTAAATCAGGTGAGAGTAGAGTTAGTAGAGCGTGCAGACCAGCGTGTCATCCACACGTGAATCCAGCACATCTGATCTGGAGCTCTTATGTGCAGCGGAGCGCTGCGTCTCTGCCAGCGTAGCAGGACGTCCTCCAGGGCTGCTGGCTCTTCTGCACAAATAGAGGAAAACTGATACTGCAGAACCCCACAGAGATGATGGCACCTGCTTTCAGAAAGTCAAAACAGGGTTCCAGTCTGTGAGAAGGTTCTACAGCGACCCAAATCTGCATTAAAAGATTAGAAGCAGCCCTGCTGGCGGAGCACGATAACTGCTGCTTACTGCATCCTTCACAGCGTCTGCCAATCCGGCACCTGCACTAAACCTGCTTCCACAGTTACACGATGAGCCATTTCAAGGTCAAGACCGCCGGACTCGTACATAACGACTACCTGACCTGGTCAATTAAAAGTGATCTTCCTCCTCTCAATACATCAGTAAACAACTCTACTACAATCTGGTTTTGTTGCATGTCCATTTGAGTCAGTAGAGAGCGGTGTGGTGTGGGTGAGGGATGGAAACTAGAAGGCTGTCGGCTCAAATCCCATAAGGAGTGACCCATGAGCCATAACTACTGGCTGTTGCAAAACACTGCATTTAACTTCAGGTTACTTCAGAAGAACTGCACTTGTAACTGTACTGGAGGTAACTTTATATACAAGCATTTACTAAATTACTATATTTAAACAACCACCCACATACCCAAAAACTACTCACAACACCCTAAAAACTAACCACAACACCCTAAAAGCCACATACAATGGCCTAAAAAAACACTCAGACAACCACTCATAATGCTCTAAACAACACCCACAACCCCATAAAAACCACCCCAACGCTCTAAAAACCACTCACAACACCCTAAAAACCACCCACAATGCCCTAACAACCCCCCAACACTCTAAAAACCACTCACAATGCCCTAACAACCACCCATAACACCATACGCTAACAACATCCCACAATACCCTAAAAACCACCCATGACACCATACAACACCCTAACAATCACCCACAGTGATCTACCCTAACAACACCCACGACTCCTCATAAAAACCACCCCAACGCTCTAAAAACCACTCACAACACCCTAAAAACCACCCACAATGCCCTAACAACCCCCCAACACTCTAAAAACCACTCACAATGCCCTAACAACCACCCATAACACCATACGCTAACAACATCCCACAATGCCCTAAAAACCACCCATAACACCATACAACACCCTAACAATCACCCACAGTGATCTACCCTAACAACACCCACGACTCCTTACCATTCACAACATCCTACCCTAAAACCACCCACAACACCTTAAAATCACCCACAATGCTATATCCTAACAACAGCCCACAATGCCCTAAGAAACGGCGACACCCTACTAAAAACTAACCACAATGCCATAACAACCACCCACAATGATCTAAACACACCCACAACACCATAAAAACCACCTTCAATGCTCTTAAAACAATTCACAATGCCCTAAAAAGCACCCATAACACCATACACTAACAACATCCCACAAAGCCCTATAACAAACATCAACAGCACCTTACCCTAAAAACCAACAACAACGACCTAACAACAGCCTACAACACCCTAACAATCACCCACAGTGCTCTACCCTAAAAACACCCACGACTCCTTACCATTCACAACATCCTACCCTAAAACCACCCACAATGCCATACCCTAACAATAGCCCACAATGCCCAAAGAAACGGCGACGCCCTACTAAAAACTAACCACAATGCCATAACAACCACCCACAATAGTCTAAAAACCACCCACATTGCCCTAAAAACCACCCTCAATGCTCTAAAAACCATTCACAATGCCCTAACCACCATCCACAATGCCCTAACCACCATCCACAATGCTCTAAAAACCACCCCCTGACAACTGCCCACAATGCACTAAAAACCACCCACAACACCCTAAAAAAAACCACAACACTCCAAAGCCACTCACAACACCCTCAAAATCACTCCCAACGTCCTAAAAACCTGCCAATATGCACAACACACAATATAGATTGTTTCAAAGCAGCTTAGTAACCCTAACAATGACCAACAACACCCTAACAACCACTTTTGAGAGCCTTTAACAATCACCCACAACACACTACCCAACCAACAACCGCCCACAACACCCTAAAAACTACCTACAAAACTCTGGTTATATATAGCATGCTTAGCATTTTAATTTGAGGACACTGGCAAAGAAACTCAATAATCAGCCAGGAAACTACACGACAGAAAACAAGAATAAATAAACAAGTCGCATTAATTCAAGAAGCCAAAGCGGAGCAAGATAATAGAGCAGAATGAATCACATCAGTCTTGCTGCTGGCACTGAGATAATGCCGCTCACTGGCAGCGGTCAGACGGGCTACAGAGCAGCGGAGCATCCCGCGCTCCCCCACTGTATTGACCCGCTGCATGAAGAGCGATGGCCAGGCCGGCAGGGAAAATATCCCACTCCAATAAGGTTGTTTTCTGCTTCTGTGTGTGTGTGTGTTGTATAATGAATGTGCTTAATTACTGTGTGTGTGAGCTCTGAATTTCACCTTGCTGTGGCCTGTAACGGCTATGTGAAGGTTGGTTTGTGCTCATGATTTGTGCTGTACCGCTCTCTCGAAATACATTTTTCTTCATCAAAGATGCTTGAGCTCAGTTTTCTATATTTAGAGGTGTTTGTTAAGTCAAGCATTACTACTACTGCTGATTATATTTAGAGTTAATGATTTGAACAAACCACTGAGCATTAAGATTTAGAGTGTAAAATCTCCCAAACGCATTTGTGCTACAGACATGTGATTCCTTACTATAAATGGCAAATACCACTTAGGGTATATTTTCAGTTAATAAATTAAATATTCAAATAAATCATTTTAAATGCTATAAGTCCATCACATTATAATGTACAGAATGAAAAATATATGTTTATACAGTAATAATATTTTTTAATAAACTGAAGTAAAAACATGGGTAAAATAAGCATGCACAATACTGATAAAATCCTCAAATACTGCCCAGTGTTGTTATTGTTAAAACAAACTATTAAATATCATTTTCAGTAATTAAAATAAAGCTGAAATAAAATGAATTATAAATATGACATGGAAAACCAGTAATGTTTGAAAGAAAAATTAGAAATGTTGACTTGGCAACAAACTAAAATGAATAGGTCTAAGTTGAAGTATTTTAATTACTAAATTATACTGAAATAAACAAATGATGGATAAATAGAAATAATAAAAAATATAATGAGAAAAATAATGAAAAACCTTTTTGTATTTTTTTTGTATTTTTTATTAAAATAAATTTAAAAAACTAAATTATTAAAACTAAAATTTAAAATAAAATGAAAACTGAAATATCAAAATAAAAGCTATTTTAAAATATATGTAAAATAACACTGACATCATCTGATAAATCATATATATGCAACCACATTGCGACATGCGCAAGACTTCTTCAGACAGTGTAAAAATCTCCTCCTCTCTTTCATTCTGGAGTTCTACTCATTTTTCCTCCTTCAGTCTCTTTCGCTCTCAAATGAAGCCCAGTCCCTACCGACATAATGACTTCTATTTCAATCAATATCAGACTGGCATCTGTGATCAATGGGAGGTGAAACGTCCACGGAGTCTCTGATGAGAGGCCAATGCAGTCAGTCCAGCCGTTTCACATTTCTGTAAGGTTTACATATACCAAAAATAAAGTTAGTAATGAACTTAAACAGTAAAACACTCGGATGAGAAGCAGCAAATGCAACATTAACGCTGCGGCATTATTTCTACACTATTAACTGGGCTCTTTAGATTAGCATACTAGTAAATTACACTTACTATTTTGGTAGTATGCAGTATACTGTACTACTACATTTGCCAAAATGTAAAGCAAACAACACAGTATAATAAACAGTATATACAGTGTGTGTGTGTGTGTGTGTGTGTGTATAGATAGATAGAACGATAGATGGAACGATAGATAGAATGACGGACAGATGACAGATAGATAGATAGTGCAAAATAACTGATGATTTTTGTTTTCAAAAACATGCCATCATTTGATTATATCATTATACACGAAACTGCATTTATGTCTAAAAAGATACTGCCATTTGAGATATTATGCTGTATGTCAGAATTGATTTAATTATTATCAAATGACAGTATCTTTATGAAAATAAATCCAGTTACTTATCATTATTTATATATATTTATAAGATTAATATTATACGTAAGATTGTAGAGAGAGAAAGAGAGAGAATATAAAGTATTATATATATATATATATATAT
>NW_015665001.1:84787-122563 GCF_001515625.1 Sinocyclocheilus rhinocerous | reverse complement strand
ATTGTATTACTGCTTGTATTTCCAAAAATATACTGTCATTTGATGAATGAAACGCATATTGCATTATGTGCAAATTTTACATGCTAAAAAGTATGCATGCAGTATGCAATATACAGTGTTTATTCTGCATTCTGACAAACTAATCTGCATCAGAAGTTACATTCATTCTTTTAGCAGATGCTTTTATCCACAGCAACCTATGATTAAAAATAACTTTATGCAATTTGCAACAACATTTGCAATACAAAATGCCAATTTCTACAGTATGCCAGAGCAGTGCACGAGCTGACATGACAAACGCTCAAATGAACAGACTTTCTGAAAGAGCCACAGAGTCAGCTCAAGTCAAACTGCTATAGGTGACTCTGCAGAGACAGTATTTTACCATCAAAAATATCACAGACGCCAGCTTTAATCTCAAGTTAAACACACACACACACACACACACACACACAGACGCTCCTCAGGAAGTGCTAGTGGTGATGTACTGGAGTTCTTGGTTTCCTGAAGGCACACAGTAATTAGTCGTGTGATGTGAAATCAATCAGCTCAAGTGGTGAGAGCAGCAGATACATCTACTAACATACACACACACACACACACACACACACACACACTAACGGACAACAGTCCAGCATACTACTGCCTACATAGACAGCTGACTTCTGAAATGAAACCTCATCAGGGACTGATTTTGACTCATATCCACACATCCAGTGCTCGGCGGTGTTATTTTTGTACCATTGAGATATTATTGTAGTTTTTTAAACATTTTGAATTTTTAATTTTTGCATTTTACTATAAATTTAAGTAATTTTTTTAATTCAGAAAAAAAATAAAGAGTTTTTGTCATTTTTATTATTTTTTTTAATGTTTACTGCATATAGTTTTTAGTTTTTCTTTCAGTTCAAGCTAGTGCATCAAGTTAAACTAAATAACAATGACAGCTGTTGCTTTAGCAACTAACTTTGTTAACATTTATTTTATTTCGAGTAACAATTTGTTTACGGTTTTAGTTTTAGTTATAGTTTAGTTTAATTCGACTCATTTTTATTATAACTTAAATGTCAGAACAGCAAGATACACAAAGCATAAATATACATAGCACATATATTAGTTATAAAAGAGCGTTTTAGTTTTCTGTTTATTGTTGCATCAAAATTTTTTGTTTATACATTTTGCGGTATTATAATGTCTAGGATGTCTAGGAAAACAGATTTAAAAAGTTTTTTTTTCTTCAAAATAATACATATTACAGGAGTATATTTCAAATAAATATTATTATTTCTACTTCAAAGTTTTACATTTAATTCAATGTGTTACTTGATGTTTCTTTGTGATCATTTGTGCAATTTCTAAGTGAAAATTGTTGCAAAGTAAATCATAGACCAGGGTTATTTAAAGGGGTCATATGATGCGATTTCAAGTTTTCCTTTCTCTTTGGAGTGTTACAAGCTGATTGTGCATAGATAAGATCCCTGAAGTTGCAAAGACTAAAGTCTCAAAACCACAGATATATTCTTTATCAAAGTTAAGACTCTGCCACGCCCCCCTAAAACGGCTCATTCTAACACGCCCCCACATATCTACCACACTATATGGAAATATTTGCATAATGCCACCCAAATGTTCACGCAAAGAAAGAACGCGTGGTTTCAGTAACCGCAGTTAGTGTTGAAGCATTAACTGAAATAAAATATAAAAAAACGCACACATTTGAGTTTATCTTGATATATTAATTCATCAAACTAAAATAAAATAATAAAAAGCATAGACATTGAATAATGAAACCATACAAAATTTTATACCGATACCAACATAAAGCTGTCCTGCTTTTTTCCAGTGTAGTGTGGTTTGTTAAGAGAAGTAGCATTATTAATATTTGGGGTTAAGTGATTGAAACCAACCTCTGAACCCATTCATTAAACTTTCACAATCTCACAAAAAAACCTGAGCCATTTCTAGAGAGCAGAATAACAGAGAGACTGCTGTGCATCTGTCCTGTTCTGCTGCTGCTCGTTTCTGCCTGTATTGAGTGTGTGTGTGTGTGTGTGTGTGTGTGCACATATCCTATCCTCAATTGTTATTGATTTTATCTTTCCAATTACCGAGTCCTCGGGCTGAATGAGAAACAGGAAAACAGTGGCGAGAGGTAAAGAGCGTGAGCTTCTCTCTGTGCTGAACACACAAACATCATGAGTTCAGCCGTCAGGAGAGATTCCACTCAGAATAACCCACACCTGCTACAAGCATTTCAACACATTCTGGTGTTTTAGCAGATGATTTCGATTTGCACATATAGAAATACTGACACTCCCTGTATTTGCTTACTTTAATGAGTAGTATTTTAGCATATACATTTTTACATTGTTTTTAAAAAAACAAATACTTTTATTGAGCAAGGACACAATAAATTGATCAAAAATGGTACAAAATACTTTTTTATATATATTTTCAATATAAGGCAGATAATAATCAGAAATGTTTCTTGGGCAGCAAATCAGCATATTAGAATGATTTCTGAATGATTATGTGAATTATGAAATAAATAATATAACAAACAATAAAATAATATTTATTATTTTATAATATCTAATACATCATATAATATAGCATAATATTTAATGCATAACATAACAAACAATATACAATATTTATTATTAAATACAATAACAACAAAATAATATGTATAAAATCATAATTAGTATAATTCATATGTATTATTCATAGTATACAGTTAGTATAATTCATATATTTATTATTCACAATAATATTATATGACATTACATATATATATATATATATATATATATATTTATTATTAATTATTATAAAAAAGAATATTAAAAAAATTAAAAAATAAATATACTAAATATTACAAATATTTATTACACACACACATAGATAAAACATTTATTTATTATGTATTATTATAAAAATAATGTAAAACATTTAAATATACTACAGTATATATTACAAATATGCATTACATTATATATTTTTGGTAAGTTCTATAAAATAAATAATACATTATTAAATTATATACATATTTTAAAATACTGTATATTACATATAAATTACAAACTGTATAACACATTTTAGATTATTTATGATTATAAAATAATAAATAAATAAATACATATATAGATATATACATGCATACAGTATGTTTGCACGTGTTTAATTTCCATTTGTTTATTTATTTACTTCTATTATTTATAGAATTAATACATATATGTATATATATACAAATAATAAAAACTTAAATTATTTTAATATATATATATATTCAAACAGTTATTTTAAACTGCAATATTCCTGTTTTACTGTTAAATTTACTGTCTTTTTTTTTAAACGCAGTCATGGTGCACATAAGAGACATTCAGATAGTATAATAAACACATGCATAGTTCATCAACTGCAGCACATATTCTGACAGTAAAGTATTTCAGATGCAGAACTGCTTATATATGCACAGTACAGCTCTACAGCACATACAGCGTCGTGTTAAACCGGACTGTGGGTGGTTTGCAAATGAGGAGGTTTTGCAATAAAACACAGTAATTATTAGTGTGTGTGCATCACGCTGGTGTGTGGGATTTCATTTTAGCTCCATTTGCGGTGTCTGCGGGGTGAAGTCGAGGTTATTCTGTCGGCTGTCCTCTCTAACTTTAACAACACCGATCATCTTGACATGCGTGCCTTTGTAAATCCAGCAGACGAGGAAGCGATCGGATTTCCTCTGGGAATGGGAACGTGTATCCCGAGCTCCTCTTTAAAGAGAAAAGAGTTTTTTTATAATCCATAGTGTCATATATGGATTTGTCCCTTTTATAATCCACTTCCTGTGAAAAGGTCAACTATATTCACAGGGATTTCTGAAAGCATTATGCGAGTCTCTCATAAGAACATTTGTGACCCTGGAGCACAAAAGCAGTCTTAAGTCACTGGGGTATAATTTTTTGCACCCTCAGATTCCAGATTTTCAAATAGTTGTATCTCGGCCAAATATTGTCCTATCCTAACAAACCATACATCAATGGAAAGCTTATTTAGCTTTCAGATGATGTATAAATCTCAATTTCAAAAAATTGACCCTTATGACACATTTGTTCGTGCTCAGGTCAGAGGCTCTGCATTAACCGATTTCCTGTATCAAACACTTTCTTTGGCCGTTCGTGTCATCATGTAAGTGAACATCCTGTCAGCCGTGGCCTGATACACACACACACACACACACACACACACACACACTAATATAAAATTCAAATTCACTACCATTCAAATGTGCAGTTATTAACAGTTTTGAACACTTTTATTCACCAAGAATGCACTGAATTCATCAAAAGAGAAATGTATAATGTTACAAAATATTGCCTTTCATCAAAGAATCCTGAAAAAATAAAATGCACCACAATTTCCAAGAAAATTTGAAGCTACTCAAATGTTTTCAACACTGATAATAATCAGAAATGTTTCTTAAGCAGCAAATCAGCATATTAGAATGATTTCTGAAGAATCATGTGACACTGAAGACTGGAGTAATGATGCTGAAAATTCAGCTTTGATCACAGAAATAAATTACATGTTACAATATATTCACATAGAAAACAGTTATTTTAAATTGTACTATTATTTCACACGTGTACTGTTTTTTCTGTTTTGTGCATTTCCCACATCCTACAGTAAATGCATTCATTGTCCTCTGAATAATAACAAACATCAATACATAAACTGTAGCAGCTCACAGCTCAATAATCAGATGCTTCTGAGTCTCAAGCGGATGTTTTCTTCAGTATAGATCAGTTTGAGGACTGTGTAACTGTTACATGCAGTGCAACCGTATCTGAATTTGACAAGGGAAAATAAACACTCTGAATGCATTGCGTTTTTCCACAATCAATGCTGTTGGCATCGTTTTAGCATCACGTAAGTGGCACGTACAAGATAATTATGGCAGAAATAATAGCAGGCTGTGAAGTTGAGGTGTTGTTTGAGGATCATGTCTCCAAGATGTCAAACCCTAGCTTTGTAAATTCATCAACACAGCAAGAAGAGCATCGGCAGTAAACAGACACGTTTGGGGTAATGTCACAACACGCTGGGGGAATTCATCGTGCTGTTTATGCATGCACTGTCTGTGTCGCTTTAACACTCGAGTCACTGGAGGAACTAATGCAAATCAGGTAATGACACACACACGCCCACAAAATTAGTGCTAATCAAGTATGTCTGTAATAGGCTACCTGGAGAGAGAGGGAATGGCGCATGACCCCAGAAATACACAACAGGCACACTGCATCTTTACTCCACCACTGTAATCCAGTCATATAGTGATATTATAGGGCTGAGAATGCTTCTAAGATTGCAATTCAATTGAATAAAGTGTCATTATGTGGCTGAAATACCATGCTACTCTTTGCACATTTTTTGTACACATGCAAGATGATCTACTGTGAGTTATAAACTAACACACTTGAATATGGATATGTAAAATAAATTGTTATTATTATTATTATTATTCGGCCAGTTGTAAAGGCAACATCTCTCATTTTTGTTTAGTTTAACTTAAAAGTATAAAAATAACTAGAACTAATAAATGAAGATTAATAAATACTATACATATTAAAATATATATTTACTAAACAATTTCTAAAACCACAGTGGAAACAGAAAATATAAAAACTCCAACTCAAAATATTAACAAAAACTATAGTATTATACTAAAATATCAAATATACTGTATCCAACAATACAATGAAAATACAATGAACTTTGATTCCTAACACTGTCATAATTTTATCAAAAATCAAAAATGATATTTTTACACATAATGATTTTAAAAATGCTAAATTACTGCTCTTTAAATCACAATAAGTTATGATAACTTATTTCAATTTTATTTCTCAAATTTAGAAACCAAAAGATGTATTTCAAAAGTTATGATTAAACCTATTTCATTTGAGTTAACTAAAGAATATTTCCTAAAACACAATTAACATTTTATGCATTTTAACTCTCTATTTTATGTTGTTGAAAGTAATCAGTTATTGAGTTGACATAACCTTTTGTGTGCAATAAACTTTCAGTAATAAATTAGTAAAATTAACTAAACTAATATAAAATTAAATTAACAGTGTGTTTTATTTAAATTCCTGAATCTGAATTGAATTTTAATTGTGGTAGCAAAATTTAACTTGAACTGAAATTCAACTTTGAAATAGAAAGTAGACCTAAAATAAGTTCAAATGACAAGTAACTAATATAAACCCCCAAGCACTCCCTTGCTTTTTGGATTTTGGATTTTTTTTGCAGAACAGAACACTAGTTAAAAATAATAATATACTTTCAAGTCTCAAAACAATTAGTGTGGGGGCCCCACAAGGATGTGTACTGTCACCATTATTGTACTCGGTATACACTAATGATTGTGTTTCACATTGTAAATCAGTGCAAATTTTTAAGTTGGCAGATGATACTACATTGATTGGTTTCAAATATACTGTATCCAACAATACAATGAAAATACAATGAACTTTGATTCCTAACACTGTCATAATTTTATCAAAAATCAAAAATGATATTTTTACACATAATGATTTTAAAAATGCTAAATTACTGCTCTTTAAATCACAATAAGTTATGATAACTTATTTCAATTTTATTTCTCAAATTTAGAAACCAAAAGATGTATTTCAAAAGTTATGATTAAACCTATTTCATTTGAGTTAACTAAAGAATATTTCCTAAAACACAATTAACATTTTATGCATTTTAACTCTCTATTTTATGTTGTTGAAAGCAATCAGTTATTGAGTTGACATAACCTTTTGTGTGCAATAAACTTTCAGTAATAAATTAGTAAAATTAACTAAACTAATATAAAATTAAATTAACAGTGTGTTTTATTTAAATTCCTGAATCTGAATTGAATTTTAATTGTGGTAGCAAAATTTAACTTGAACTGAAATTCAACTTTGAAATAGAAAGTAGACCTAAAATAAGTTCAAATGACAAGTAACTAATATAAACCCCCAAGCACTCCCTTGCTTTTTGGATTTTGGATTTTTTTGCAGAACAGAACACTAGTTAAAAATAATAATATACTTTCAAGTCTCAAAATAATTAGTGTGGGGGCCCCACAAGGATGTGTACTGTCACCATTATTGTACTCGGTATACACTAATGATTGTGTTTCACATTGTAAATCAGTGCAAATTTTTAAGTTGGCAGATGATACTACATTGATTGGTTTAATAACAAATAATAATGAATCGGACTATAGAAGGGAGGTTTCTACACTGTTCGAAAAGAGTTGTACTCATAATTTGAAGTTGAATGTCCTAAAAACTTTGATTTCAGACGGAGGACAAATGCTGTTTTTCCATTGTCTATTAATGGTCAGGACATTGAAAATGTTCAATGTTTTAATTTTCTTACTTACTATTACTATCTCTGCAATGTTAAAGTGGGACGACAACCTAAGAAGCATTATTAAAAAATCTCAAAGCCCAAATCCATCGTTAAGACGTTTTTAACTTTAAATCGTCACTTCTGGACAAAATACGAGTTCATATTCATAATAACGCTTCATCCAATGAAAATGTCCATCCCGTGCTGTCCTCTCACATCAAAATCCACCCACATATTTGTTTAGAACTATTTTGGACTGTTTTCACTTGATCTGTGCATATTTCTCTCCTGATTCAGATGAGGCATCACAGCAGGAAACGTTATTATGGACTCGCATTTTAGCTGGAAGCAATGATTTTAAAGGGGTCATATGATGCTTTTTTAAAGATCATTATTTTGTGTATTTGGTGTAACAGAATATGTTGACATGCTTTAATGTTCAAAAAACACATTATTTGGAGTGGTGTGGATTACTTGTGGATTATTGTGATGTTTTTATCAGCTGTTTGGACTCTCATTCTGACGGCACCCATTCACTGCTGAGCATCCATTGGTGAGCAAGTGATGCAATGCTACATTTCTCCAAATCTGATGAAGAAACAAACTCATCTACATCTTGAATGGCCTGAGGGTGAGTAAATGTTCAGCAAATGTTCATTTTTGGGTGAAAATTAAATATGAAATATGATAAGCTAGTCCTTAAATTTGAGCATTTGTCCTTTAAATGTTTTTTTTCTGAATTCATGCAACACCCATATTACCTACTGCTTGCTAAAATGTGGAGTATGCAATCAAAACACACTGTATACTGCATTGTGATACAAAAGAAATAGAAGCAATAATTAGCCAAATTGAAATTAATCCAAAATTGAATTAAGTAAAGTGCAAAACAACTATTCATTTCCAAGATAATAAATGAACATCACTTACTAAATTAAACATGCAATATAATAAAGACTAATACTGGCAGACTAACGCAGAATATTCTTTTCAACATATAACTTCACTCTTAGTTATGGATGCTGATCAAGTAACACTGAATCACATGGTTTAATGCACATTTACTTTGGTCCAGTGTATGTACAGTATGTGTGCATCCGTTTACAGTGTGAGGTGTCTTTTGCTGAATAACGCTCATTAAACATGCTGCTGTACAACATTAACTGTCATCAGCCTCACTATGCCGTAATAACCAGCCCATGCTTCATCTGCAGCTTTCAACGGGAGCAAATTATTATTATAAATACACAGGGAAAAAGTATTAACAACCATAATGATCTAATGGCTCAGTTAGTCAGTTCCTGGGGTAATGTACATAATTTATGATTCGCGGAAAGACCTTTTTAATCTCCAGATCCGTCTGTAGATTCCGAGATCAAAGCCAGAGAGACGCGCTGTCTTCCTCCCAGAGATCTTCACTGGCTAATGTCTTCATTATAGGAATGATTTACTTTCTTAAAAAGAGCTGGAATAACTCACTCATCAAAATGTGCACATCGGATGTGGAATATTCAAGTTACTGTACATGAAAAGACTGAGTAAGTACAACAGGGCTCTTCATGCATGCCACTATATTATTAGATATATTATACATAATAATAATAGTATGCATAGTTTATAATATATATATTTATTTATAATATATGTAACATGACAGAGGTGTGCATGCTTTGAATTTAAACAATTTTAAGTAAAACTTTTTTCATTTAACAATAAAATTAATACATTTAAAACCATTTGTAAATTCTTTTTAAAATTCGCTATTTATATTTATGTATATTTAACTTGTAGAATATAAACAAAACTTACAGATAATAAAAAATACTTTCTGTTATTTTGATGGACACACACACACAAAAAACATAAATAATCTGGTCTGGTAGTTTTAAAACAGACTGTGAGAGAGGAGCGAGAGAGAATTGAAGAGATTTCAAGTGTAGTTCAGCGGAATATTTTGTTGAATATTGTTCATTAAAATGTGTGACCAGATCTCAAGATCGCCGTTTCTGTTGTTTTTTACATTGCAAAGAAAAAAATGAAAAAATATTTTACTGATGGATAAAAATACTGAAAAATACAAAAGAGATGACATTTGAACTCAAACTGACGTCAAAACATTTGTCATAGAACGTAAATAATGATTACAGCATTTTTCGTAAAACAAATGTGGTCAGATTTGACTTGATCCATTGGGATGCAAAACAAAACTGCACTGGAAAAATGGCTCAAAATTACTTGTTCAAAGCTCTGAAGGTTCATTTAATTAATTATTTAATCTCAGATGTTTAGTCTATAAATAGAGCAAACCGTAAGAAATGTTTAAGAATGTATTGAAATCTCTGGCTTTTCATGGCAGATTTTGGTATTTTTGCTAATCTGAGCCCAATCTGAGACACTGTTGAGATCTCTTCTGACACTCTAGAAGAGACATGAGAGATTATTAGTGTATTTTTCTCAGAAAAAAAAACATTTGAGATCTTAAAGCTATCTAGAAAAAAAAAATTATATACCCAATGTGTGTGTGTGTGTGTGTTTGTCTGTCTGCTATTGGCAGATCTTCAGCCATATGTGAGAACAGCATTGGAGATGATGTGTGTGTGTGTGTGTCACTCACACTAATAATTAAAAGCTCATAATTGGAACGTGTTAGACACTCTGAGAGAGCAATGATATTTCCTTGTCCTTTCTGAGTCCTCTGAACTTTTCTAAGACACAAGTCTCCAAAAGTCTCTAAGACACAATTTTCTTTCCTCTGAGGCCACATTCATAAAACATTTTTAAAAATACATTTCTTCTTAACAGCTGCTTTTGTCTTATTTTCTAATTTAAGAATAAAATAAGAATACTTTGTATTCCCCAAAACATTTCTTAAAGGTGGGGTAAGCGATTTTTCAAAAACGCTTTAGAAAACTGATTCGGGCCGAATAGCAAAACAAACTTGTAGCCAATCAGCAGTAAGGGGTAGTTATCTTTATAGTTATCGTTCTTGGTGTGAACAGGGCTTAAGGCTTTAAAGCTACACTGTAAAGTTTCATGCGGACAACCGCGTTTAAATACAAGAGCATCCCCTAAATTATCATTTTGTTTGTACAGAACAGAACTCACTCTAGAAATTGTGATAGAAATGTCTTGCATGTCTGATATCTGCAGTTTTTAAAAAAAAAAAGAAATATTTCAGCAACAAAAGACTCGTAATATTCTGTGATTTTAAGGAAACCTTTGTCAACAGAGCTGTTTTGTTTTGTTTATGTTTGGAAGGCTTCTTTGCAGAGTGTGCTCTCAAAGGGTTGCCATGTCCAAATGTTTTATAAGCTTGTTGTTGGGGCTCCAGTTTATGGAGTTAATAAAGTAGACGGGTGCAGGTTGTGATATTTTTTTATGTGGATTATTTCCCAGATAACACATCTGGATTGAAGTCTATTATGCACTTGTTCTTATTTGTTGTGGGGTGGTTTTCCTAGCAAGATCTGGCAACACTAATAACTCAAACCGTACCCTGTGATTTCTTTCACAGCACATACAGAAGAGAGACACATCTCTGATATGCATTTAAATACGTCATTAACAATTAATTGTTCAGGATTAAGCACTAAAAGGTGAATTAACAAAGCTAATTAAGCTACAGTGTGCATGTGGCCAAAGTTAGGATAACTGGTTTTAAATAGAAAAGTGCACTAGTGACACCAATGATCAATGATGTAAACAATGATCGATCATGATTATGCGTGACATGAATTTGTCAAATTCGAAATTCAGTAACAACTAAAAAAAAGTGTAAAAATACAGCCTTTCAGGAGATTTTCATCAATCATCAAGTTTTTGCCAAGAACTGCCAGAACATTTCAATAAAAATGTAATAATTATATGTGTGTGTAGTTTTCACTATCCAGTTCACTCCTGGTGGTAAAATGAAGTCACGCCCTACATTTGCTCTCAGAATTCTCTGTTTTACTAGTAAACACACCACACTACAATAACTCTATTTCATGTTGACATGTTGAAGGTGTCCGTCTATAAAATCATCTTTCAGTTCCATGCTGTTTTTTCCTCTCATCTAAAGCTTTTCAATAGCACTCATTCCCCTCATTACGCCTTTGATTTCTGAAGAAAAGGAGAATCTGCATTCACTGAATGGCATGTCAGCTGTCACAGATTCAGCAGCATCGACTCATTAGGCGTGTGAAAGCTCGTGTCGTTTGACAGGCAGAGACATGCGCTGATCAGGAAAGGGGCTCTGCGTGCACAAATGCAAATGAGTGGGTAATTAATGACTGACGCCTTGGATAATTATCGAAAACAAAGACGGCGTGTGAGCCATTTAATGAAGCTGCATAACAGTGAAAAGGCCCTGCCTGAAAAGACAGAAGATACAAAGTCGCTCGTTGATTGAAAAATATGCCTATATGATTTTTTTTTCTATAAGGTTGATTCTCACAAAACCTGTCAAGAATGTGTCTGGGCCATATTTAATCCAAAAATGACAGCAACAACAAAAAAAAGGAAAATAATATTTTACATAAAAATAAGCTTACTTTACAAACATTATGATGTTATTATTATGATTATTATTATTACATATTGCAATATATAGATGTCAAAAGAAAAGCAAATCAAAATAAATATAAAATTATATTATATATTTTTATAATTCTATATAAAATTGTATATAAAAAATGTTTTTATATTGATATTAAATAACAAATAGTCAAAAGAAAAAAAATTTAAAATTATATTCAACATTAACAAATTAATTAATTTTAGAACCATTCATATTCAAGTTTTAATATAATGGGTTTATCCATAAATACACCTATATATTATAAAAAATATAATTTTATATATTTTTCATTTTTAGCGTTTTTATACTTATAAAATTGTATATAAAGTAATTCCTTTTTATACTTGTATTTAAAAATAACACCCTAAATGTTTAATGGTCCTTAAATGTTTTTTAGATGCAAAATACAGTTTTCCATTTTTTATGAATATTTTATAATTGTATTTTTATTCATGATGACTTTATACTGCCTTTTGCTGCTTTAAATAGAAAAAATATAAAAAATAAAAAAAAAGTACAAATGTTCAAAGGTAGTTTCAGGTCATTCAGTCTTTTTCACTCGTCAGTCACCTGTCAAATGCAAATAAATGCACATTTAATCTCTCACCCCTACTCGTCCTTGAGTTCCTTTTACAGTAATTCCGGCTGAAGAGAGACAGTTGCGTCTCCGATTATCAGCGTCTGGGCCGCGTTTCCTGTCTCCTCCTCCAGGCTCTGTGTTTCTGCTGTGATGGGACGGCTGGCAGCCGACTTGGCCCGAAGCAGGTCCACTGTCCCTGTGTGTGGAAACAAGATGATTAGTTATCTTTTTGACTACCTCTCAAGCTTTAATAAATAGTTCACCCAAAAAATGAAAATTTGCTAAAAATTCACTCACTCTCAGGCCATCCAAGATGTAGATGAGTTTGTTTCTTCATCAGATTTGGAGAAATGCAGCATTGCATCACTTAATGGATCCTCAGCAGTGAATGGGTGCCGTCAGAATGAGAGTCCAAACAGCTGATAAAAACATCACAATAATCCACAAGTAATCCACAGCACTCCAGTCCATCAGTTAATAGTGGTGTGGATTACTTGTGGATTATTGTGATGTTTTTATCAGCTGTTTGGACTCTCATTCTGACGGCACCCATTCACTGCAGAGCATCCATTGCTGAGACACTGATGCAATGCTACATTTCTCCAAATCTGATGAAGAAACAAACTCATCTACATCTTGGATGGCCTGAGAGTGAGGGACATTTTCAGCCAATTTTAATTTTTGGGTGAACGGCTTTAATACTGTATAATCCAAGTCTTGAGTTCACACCCCTCATAAGAGTTTCTTCTCAGTTGCCTAATGAACTTCTCAGTCTTAATTGCACTTTGCCTCTTCAGCTGTTGGCAGATCCTTTCACCCATAAAAGGCTAGTTTCGTCCAAAGACATTTCTGGCAAACTGTCCACAGTTTCTTTTAAAGTTGGCACAAGATACCTTACGCTACCCTCCGTTTGACCTCTGTTGTCACCAGTAGTGAAAGACGCGGATGAACACACACAGTAATTGTCTATAATCAATTGACCTGGTCTAAATCCTGATGTGAAGACAGAATTGAGCTGATTGACAGAAGGAAAGTCGTTCCAAATCTTTAGCCAGCAAAGCCTCTAGTGTGACTTTTTCAACTTAAATAGCGCTGGCAAGAAATGACAGCAAACAAACATGTTTATATATTTAAAAGTCTAAAATTTTTTTCATTTGAGTGCTTTCACCAGCAAATATTAATATGCAATTCACAACGTCATGCAATTAATTATTTTTTATATTTTTCAGCAGTAGACTTTTACTAGTGTTCACTTACAGCCACAGATGGTTAGGTTTCAAACTTATTAAAGGGGTCATATGATGCTGCTAAAAAGAACATTATTTGGTGTAATGAAATGTGTTTATGCGGTTTAAGGTTCAAAAAACACATTATTTTCCACATACTGTACATTATTGTTTCTCCTCTATGCCCCGCCTTTCTGAAACGCGTAGATTTTTACAAAGCTCATCGGTCTGAAAAGCGAGGTGTGCTCTGATTGGCCAGCTATCCAGTGCGTTGTGATTGGCCGAATTCCTCAAGCGTGTGACGGAAATGTTACGCCCCTACCATACTGTGATGCCCTGTCCGGCCGGAGCGACGAGACAAAAACATTAAAACCCATTATAAACGAGGCATTTGTTGCATCCAGTGGGGATGGATTATAATGACGTATACTGTATTTTTACACGTTGCATCGCACCGTGTAAACATAAAACCATGTCTTCATTTGTGATCTGAGAAATGACAAACAACAAGTGCTACTCTACACTGTCTCCCTGACATGCTGCATCAACACTGCTGCTGTTCCTGAAACCATGCCTTCTTTCTTTGCGTGCACATTTGGGCGGTGTTATGCAAATCTTCCCAGATCGTGATGTAGGTATGTGGGGGCGTGTTAGAACGAGCCGTTTTAGGCAGGCGTGGTTGACTCTTAACTTTTATAAAGAATATCTCTTTGGATTTGAGACTTTAGTCTTTGCAACTTTACAGATCTTCTTTATGCACCAAGAGCTTGTAACACTCCAAAGAGAAAGGAAAAATTTAAATCGCATCATATGACCCCTTTAATGTCTATTATGTTAGAGCAGCTTCTTTTTCAGCCTGAAGACATGATTCTACATCAGTCTGTATTGGTTTAGATCAGCGATGACCTTGAAAACACGCAGAGCGCTTAGCATTCTGCTTCTAGTCAAGAGTAATGACACGTTTGCTCATTTGATGTTAATAAATGTGTAAATCTGTGATTTGAAATGCTGCGGTGTGAGACTCGTCGCTGTCATCGGCACAGCGTGAGCCTCAATGCGAATTAAACATTAAACTTTGATCTGATTCGATTAGCCGGAGTGGTCATGACGTCTGGAGAAAAGCTGCTCCTGCGTTACTCTAAAATACGTTGACATTTGCCATTATTTCCAGAGGCCTCATGTATAAAACTCTGAACAGCTGTCATCTTAAAAACATACACGAATGAGTTACAAAAGCATACGTGCGTCAGATTCTGCGCCAGTTAGCAAAGATTATAAATGCGTAACACCTTCCCAAATATCATAAATGAGGCTTACAACACTGTATATACAATTTGCATATGTACATATTTCTTTTTTTTTTCAGAAATGACTAATTTTATCCAGCAATGCATTAAATAGATCAAAAGCGACAGTAACAACATTTATAATGTTTCAAAATATTTCTATTTCAAATAAAAGCAGTTCTTTTGATGCCATGGGATAATAAAATAAAGGTAATTTCTTACTTTTTTCTCGCAATTCACAATTTTTTTTTTTTTAGAATTCTGCCACGGGAAAAAAATGTAAATGGGTAATTGCAGCTTTTTATAGCACAATTCTGATCATTCGTTTTACAAATTCTGACTTTTAAAAAAAATAAATTAATACTAATTAATCGGCAAGGATGCATTAAATTGATCAAAAGTGACCGTAAAAATGTTCATAGTATTACAAAACATTTATTTTAAATGAATGCTGTTCTTTTGATGTGTCAATTTATAAAAGAATTAAAAAAAAAAATATATATATATATATACAGTGGGTACGGAAAGTATTCAGACCCCCTTAAATTTTTCACTCTTTGTTATATGCTATTTGCTAAAATTTAAGGGGGTCTGAATACTTTCCGTACCCACTGTATATATATATATATATATATATATCACGGTTTCCAATTGTAAACTTTTTCAACAAAATGTTGATAATAAATGTTAGTGGAGCAGCAAATCAGCATATTAGAATGATTTCTGAAGGATCATGTGACACTGAAGACTGGAGTAATGATGTTGAAAATTCAGTTTTGATCACAGCAATCAATTACATTTTACAATATATTCAAAAAGAATGCTATCATTTTAAACCATAATATTTCACTGTTTGTATGGTATTTTTACTGAGCAGAAGAGACATTCAGAAAACATTTGAAAACATTTGAAAATGTTACATTTGAACAATAGTGTAAACTATATATATTTTTTCAAATATGATCTAAAATAACCTTCAAAAATACGTTTGCAAAAGTGAAGACGCTGTCAAACTGTTCAGGATCAATCTATTCCTGATAAAACCTCCAGACTTGGTTTATGAGGTTTTGTGTATGCAAAACGGGCATTAAAAAGTGTGTCCGAAAATCATCAGGTCCCAGATCTGACGGCTCTACCAGGAATGGCTTGATCCTGAACCAAACGCTTTGACATTGCCTTCACCTTGGTTGAGTTAATCCGTGAGCGCTGAAGGTGGAACGATTGGTATAGTCACAATTCCATGCATTAACCGAGGCTCTGGAGAACGAGAGAGAGTGATTATCTGAGCTGGATGTGTTTGGTGAATACAGAGCAGATACTTTCATCACTTTATCCAGCACAGTGATTAACACGACTGATAGAAAGATCAAGTCTTTGCTCTCAGGGGTTAGTCGTCTCTGCTCTGATCTGAATTGCTTTTATGTTCATTTTAATCTGTTGTTGTTTATTTTTGTTTACTAAGTCACTACTGTGTACGATTTACTTAGAAACTATTTTTATTCTAGAAATTGATAGTAAATTTCACAAATAAGTATAAAGAAACAGCAAGTAACATTGAATTAACCATGCAGTTTTGAAGCAGACAGACTGAAATAGTATTTTGTTGTCAAACATACTCAAATATGGGAGCTTGTTTCTGCCAAAGGTTGAAAAAGGGTAATCTTACAATTCTGATTTTATATCTCACAACTTTATATATTGCAAATTGTCTCAGAATTTTGAGAAATAAAGTCAGAATTGTGAGATAAAAAAAGTCACAATTACCTTTTTTTTTTTTAAATCCCATTTCAGAAATGGGCTTTGATATCCAATAATCTTTATTCACTAATCTTCAAAATATAATTTTTAAAGCATACCTGATGGACAACAGAGCAGGTGAAAAACATTCACAGACTTATATTGAAGCATCCAAGTAAGCTATAGCTATCTAGAGACTAAAATACCATTTGCCATGAATGGACTTGCGTTACTTATCTGAAAAAGTAACTCAGATATTCTCTTGTAAATTAAAAAGTAACGCGTTACTTTACTAGTTACTTGAAAAAAGTAATCTGATTACGTAACTCGCATTACTTGTAATGCGTTACCCCCAACACTGGCCATGAAATAAACAAACAAACTACTAAAACATGTAGGAAATTCAAAGAGAGGTTTAGCAGATGAGTAGCTTTGGCATTCTGATATGAGTGTGATGTTAGCATAAAGGTCACAGGTTTAATTTTTAATTGTACAAGCATTGTGCTCTTAAATAAATCACACAACTCAAGCTCGCTCCAGCGGAAATTACTGTACAGAAGAGCTAATTAGCACATAATTGTCTGGATGAGAAGCATGAACTAAAATGAAAAGTAAACATAATTAAACTTGCTGATTTTTATTAATGAGCTACTTAAAACAATGTTTATTCATTAGTGGTGTTTACTAAGGCTAGAATTAATGTTACTATTGATCATGTTTAGAGTCAGTGATTCAAACAAACCCACTCAAGCAACAGTTAAGAACCATCCAGAACATAAATTAACCTAAATGTAGAAATACACTAAATACATGTTAGACCAACTGCATAGTAACTCCCGGACAAGCACAAACAAACGCCATAGCATATTATAGTTAACATAAACTGAAAACTAAAACCATAAAAAAAATATATATATAAATAAATAAATCAGTACTTGAAATAAAATAAATGTTAACTGAAATTAAATAGAAAAATAGTAAAAAATAAAAATAAAAAAATGTTCAAAACAATTTCAATCAAGGCAACATATAAAATTTTATTTAAACTTAATATAATTAAAAAAGAACAAATATTTTTAAAAAAATTAAATATAAAAAATTATTTAATAAAGTTGCCAAGGCAACATTTCTCATTTTAATTTAGTTTAACTTATACTAAAATAACTAAAACAATAAACAATAAAACATAAAAAGTTTACTTTAGTTTAATCTTAACTTGATGTACTAAAATAAATAAAAATTAAATTAAATTAATAAAAATATTTTTTAAAACCTATAAAAATGGCAAAATGTAATTACTAAAACTTTAACTGGATAATAAAATGAAAATGGAAAAATATATAAAAATTTAAACTGATTCAAATTATAATAAAATTATAATAGTGTTTGAAAGAAACTAAAATAGCATTGCGCATCATAGTGTCACATTTTGCATGCTTGAAAACCCCTTACATTTTATTTAGAAGTGTAAATATAAAAGTTACCATTAGCTAAAATCACATGCAGGGAAAACTGAACTAAATAGTAAATAGCCTGAAACTCAACTAAAGTAACATCTAAAAGTTAATGTGCTACCCAAGCACATCACAATAAAAAGTCCTATGAAAATTTCTTGAAAGTTTCAGATTTCCCAGCAGACAAAGTTTTGGCAGGTTCCTCGTGTTCTTTTTTTATGACAGTTTTCTGACTAATGCATTTGCTCATTTCACTTTTTTAGGATTTGTTATGTTGGCTTGACAACATATCCATAAAACCTCTCATGAAAAATTTAAAGTGAATTTCATCTTGTAGTTTTTAATCTACATCCACTAAACTCAGAACAGACTTTGCATGCTTTATTTTTCTAACTGATCTGACTCATAATCTTTCCTTATAATACCAACCTCATTCAATATATTCAAAGCACAAAAGGCCTATAAAACATTCAAACATCAAGGCCAAGTTTTCTTTTTTAAACTGTCAAAGTTAAACTCATGACAAACTATTCTAGTTATTTTTGTGTCAACTTGACAGGCCGAGGTGTTTTCTTTTATTCAGCAGAAGAACAGACTATTATTTATGTCTGTTGTTTTTCTTTGGTTTGGCAACACAACCTCAGTGCTCATGAGCAATATGTAGGTATAATATTGGAGACGCAGATAAAGAAAAAAAAAGAAGAAGACTGTGCAGCACAGCAAAACAGAAACCCACCTAAAAAATTAAGATGAATTACAGAAGGAGATAAAAAGCAGTTATTGACATGATAAGATTAAAGACTGCGGATGGGCGCTAGAAAATAACATTTATTGTCCTGAGGGTGAACAATGCTCATCATTAAATAAATGAACAACATTATGTGCCCTACAAATCAATGCGCTCACTGTGCGGCTGATATAAGAATTCATATTCAATCATTTTTATTGATCACTATGTGTTTGTTTTTCATTATGCTTCCTCTTCAAGTTATCAACACTTAAATAACAAAAGTAATGTTCAGCAGAACAGTATTTATTTTAATATATATATAAAAACCAGCAATAACCAATGAAATTGAAGTTTCAATCATTTCACCCAAAATTGTACTCAAACATACATAGATATGTCTAAATAAATATATATAAATGAAAATGAAAATATATAAACACACACACACACACAAATAAACAAACATAAATAAATAAATAGATTTCAAAAATAAATGTAATTTTCACTCAGAGAGCCAAAATGCACTCAAATATACATAAATGCATACAAATAAAAATGTATTAACTAGTGCTGTCAAACGATTAATCGCGATTAATCACATTCAAAATAAAAGTTTTTGTTTACATAATATATATGTGTATATTTATTATGTATATATAAATACAAACACGTGCATGTATATATTTAAGAAAAATATGTTATGTTTATATATTAAATATATTTATATATAAAATATAAGAATATGAATATATAAATGCATAAACGTGTAAATATTTTCAAAATATACAGTATACTGTATGTGTGTGTATTTACATATACATAATAAATATACACAGTACACGTACACATATAATGTAAACAACAACTTTTATTTTGGATGCGATTAATCGCGATTAATCGTTTGACAGCACTAATATTAACATATATAACACATACACACACATGAAAAAACATAGAAATAATAAAAAAATATAGAGAGCGAGAACTATAAATAAATAGATAGATAAATAAAGAAATGGTTTCTGGAGATGCACTTCAACAAAATTCAATCATTATCACGGTAAAGTTTATTGACTAACTTTTACTGTTCATTACATTTTATAACAGAGAAGCTGAATAAACTGGATGTTCATTAATTAATTACTAATCTAAGACATGATGTTTGTGAATGTTTGATGTTCTTCTGCCCGTAACTCTCTGAACTCTCGCCACGCTTGTTTTTCTCAGTAGGTTTGAGTGACAGGAGGGAGGCATCGCTCTTATTCTCTTCACTTTGAGGATGAATTATTCATACATACAAGCTTTGATCCCTTTTATCCTTCTTTGTGCATAAAGAACACATTCGGATTGACATTTTAACAGAAATGTTGTTTAGAACAAATCAGTTCGCTCAAAGGGAGAACGACATTTCTGTGAAATGAAATCACGCAAGATATACAGTACGTGCCACCAGAAAATGAAAGTTTCACACAAATGATTGACGTTACATTTATCAGGCCTGAAACGTAACAAGTGAAATGTGATTGGTTGCTTCACATGTCAGTCACAGTCCCTTCCAGTCTAAGTGGGCGGGTCTTGACCAGAAAGAGCTGCAGACTGAACTACATAGACAAAAGAAAAACTCTGATTTCAAACATAAATTGTCAAACTCTCTTGTATATATGTCATACAGCTTGTGCTGGAAGTTTTTATTGTGGCGCCTCTCATGTTTCTGTCCCTCTATAGGATGAATCGCTCTTGTTGTATAATGCCTCATTTATAAGTCACTTTGGATAAATGAATAAATGTAAACGTTAATCCGTTTAGCATTCTGATTTGGCTTCATGTTAATAAATGTTTGATTAAGCACTCATATCTTTCTTTTGCCTGTAGTCATTTTTTTAAGTTTGTTTTTCAAGGATTATTTATGCTATTAATTATGCTAAATCCCCAAACTCTTCCATAATGGGCAATGAGATGTTTACAGTACAATTGCTTTAAAGGAAATGTAAGTGGTGTTTTTGTGCACAACTCCTACATGTTTTGTTCATCATGATAGTCACAACTTTTAAAGCCCAAATACAATCAGCAGAAGTAAAAAGCTCAAATAGGCTATAAACGAACTATGCTGCGTGCATTCAATGTCATCATTAAGCTTCCAAAAACTTTAAATTAATAAAAATAAAAATTCCCTAAAAGACTGAGTTTGCAAGAGCGCAATTATAAACACAACAGCTATGTTTCCATCCAACTTTGTGAATTTAACTTACTCGCAAACTTAAAATATTGCATAAAACATTTCAAAAAGAACAACATTACCTGAGAAACTGGCGCAAAGTATCAATAATAAAATTGAAAGTTGCTGCAACCAAGCCAGTGGCTTTTTTCTTCCTACATAATAAGTGACTTGCACCGGACAAAATGCAATAACAAACGCTGGAATGTTATCGGATGACTGATGTTTGGAAATACAGTTGTGTGAGACAGTTATGGTGATTATACCAAATCATTTTGATAATAGACTTATTAAAATCGGTGTGCTGGTTAGCTCAGTAATCAAATGATTTGTCGAGGCAAAGTCACGTGACTTGTTTGATGCGAATCAAGAAATGTATTCAGTAAATGTGTTTCCATCATATTTTATGCATGTCCTCTTAAAGACATTACAAAATAATTCCCTAACTCAACTGAGCGCATAAGCTTTTTATGTGCATTTTTAGAATTTATGCACATTTTGGCATTTCCATCCAATGCTTTTTTATGCATAAAAATAGGTGGATGGGGACATAGGTAATGAGGCTGTAAAAGCAACTAGTTAGTACATGCATTTTCTGTTCAGTCTGTTGATGTTTAATGTCCTCGACAACCTCTGTAGTCCCATTAAGCCACTTGTTAACACCCTCCTTTTTCAAAACAATTAAAAGCTTTAGTAAAATCACAAGGGGGTATTTTATGTTGTAGAATAAAAGATAAAAAAAATATATTGAGCTTATGCTAACCACAGATCTTATTTCAGGCATTTAACTAAAAACCCATTGACTTCGCAATGCTAGAACCAGAAGTACTAAAATACAAACTAATTTACAGGTTTTGGCCTACAAAAACGAATCATCCAAGCACTCTTTTGCCACCGTGGTGGTTACTTATTGGTTTACAGTTAAGTTTTATTGTCCACTGAGTGAAAATCAAATGCTCCGGAATGAGTTGCATGCCAAAAGTGGGTTTTAGGTTTAATCAAACCACCAAGAATGAGCAATAGCAACAGTGACACTTGCCTTCACAACAACACTCAATTGGTCTGGGCGAATTATCTTTTACATGACTTCAGGTTAGTGTTGAGAAGTGATTTTACATGACTTTAATAAGAGCTCAGTATGGATTCCCAGCATTTAATTTCATGTCCTGACTCGTTTAGTTTCCTTAAAGGGTTAGTTCATCCAAAAATGAAAATTAGCCCACCGGTGAGTCTCGTGAAAACCAACGTTTGTTTACAGGAGCAAAGGAGGCAAAGTTTCCTTACTTTAGCAAAGGAAAACCAGTCTCCTCTTGGCTTATATTGAAATCATTCGACATTCTTCTTTACAAATCCTCGTTTTGTTCGTCTAATTAGTGACCGGTGTTTTGTTTTGATCTCTCCCCTGCGCTTCCGCGTTCGTCACTTCTGAGCGGCACATGTGCAACGCTGACCTCATACGTCATCCGCCGGGAGCTGCTTCTGTGTACAACAGTGAGCGCAAGCTAGATTAAAGTGATTATTAAGTTTTGAATATGGATATTTTTCTTACAAAAATGCATCGATTCGCATCGATTCGCATGCAACACCCGCTGAGTGGCATTAAACAGCTTGAAAGATCAAAGACAATTTTTAATATAACTCCGACTGAATTCGTCTGAAAGAAGAAAGTCATATACACCTAGGATGACTTGAGGGTGAGTAATTTGTGGGCTAATTTTCATTTTTGGGTGAACTAACCCTTTAAAGTGAACAAATAAGAATAAGCCATGAATAATTACACAGGACTAAATGAGAGCGCCCTTGTGCGCCAACATTTTCATGACCTAGCTAATGCCTTTGAATTAATATACATTTAAAATGATTTCTGCTGGGAGAGTAAAACAACCGGCCCTCGGGTAAACAGCTGGCACAGTTGGCTTAAGAAAAATCACAAGTCATATATTTAGCTGAGAGCAAACAGACACACTAGCTCTAAACGCAAGGCTAGGACGTCCTCACAGGCCACAGAAAAGAGTTTTCCATTGAATATTTAACACTTCAGAAATGTCTCTTCACTTCATTATGCTGTAATGCTCCAGAAAGTCCATATTAGTGTGTTTGCTTAAAACAGACATCTTGCATGTCATGCAGACCATGTTCTGTCAGCATGAAAAGTCAGTCAGAGAAAGCCTTTACAATTATTAAGGGATGTCAGGAGGACATCTGCTATGCCAACAGAAGTGCCAGCATAGCATCTGGAAGCCATGTTCACGTAATGGAGACAGCATAGTGTACTTCCTTGACAAACCGTTTACATACTGTAAGCTGCTGAGACACAGACGCACGCTGTAGACTTCATTAGTGTTGAATATGGTGGTGGTGACTGCAGTGATGTCTAAACATTGGCATCAGTGCCAGATGATTCACTAAGCTGGATGTTGTTAAACTTCTCTGGCTGCTAGATACTTTATTATGGACATCAAATCTGGTCCACATTGCAGATTATTTCGGCCAAAAATGGCCATTTAGAAAGCAAGAAACTGTCTATGGATGTCTAAGGCAACTAAACACTCCTATGTCTGAGAGCAAAGTGGACTATACAGAAGTGATTCATAGATATGAGCTTTCATACACACTAATACATATTTATTTTTTTAGAATTAAACAAGCAAACACAATAAAACCAAATCATGTCAACTTAATAGAGAGTAGGGCTGCACAATTAATCGAATGCGATTGTCATGCGCATTTCATCGTGCAGCCCTAATAGAGAGCTTAAACTCAAATGCTGAACTGTGATCTCGAGGCATAGATATTTTATATTGGGGCATGTTGTCACATATTTCGTTGCATTTGCTTTTTTGCGTTTTAGCTTTTAACCTTTCAATAGAGATATGTTGTTGAACATTATGGTTTCTTGTTAATATAACTGTACAATTACATAGATATTCGGAGAGAGAGAGATCCTTTAAATACAGAGGTTTTTGAAAATTATGTTGTATGTTACTTTGGATATTTAATGTAAATAAAAAATACTTATACTGAAACCAAAGGCCTGTCATATTTTGTTTAATCAGTCTGCTCAACAAACAATCAAATGAACAATCAAATTATAATCGCGTTTTTACGTACACCTAAAGTTCTTTTTATCAACTTTTGAGCAACACAGCACTATCACGTACATATTATAATAAAATCTTACCTTAAAAGTGGAGACAAAACAAGTGTCACGCGAATCAAGCGGGTGTTTTCCGTATCTTCAAGCTTCTCGATCCCATAAACAGTCAGGAATGCTGGTAACTGACGATCTCTCCAGCATCATATCATCATAAAACAAAAATTTGCTCTAAGCTCCAGGGTTTGGCTTATTTATTACGAGTATGAACTTTTTAATCAGGTCGTTAATTGTGAGGTTTTTCACACACGCGCTCCACAAACGTGAACGCACAAACTATGGAATAAAATCGCTGTCAAAAATAATCGTACGTAATTCTCCAGGGTTTGGCTTATTTATTACGAGTATGAACTTTTTAATCAGGTCGTTAATTGTGAGGTTTTTCACACACACGCTCCACAAACGTGAACGCACAAACCAGCAACGGCGGACGAGCGCATGCAGTGTAAGTTAGAAAGCTAATAAAATGTAAAATATATTAATTACCATACAGACCTTAACATCAACTGAATATCTAGAATACTCTTTTAATGTTCAAATATTATGTTTTATTTTACAAATTATTACGACGGATGAAAAGATGAATTTAGCAACCACGGCGCGTGGTTCTGCGTGACGTAATGAAAACTAACGTTTGTAAAGAAAAGGTGCGCTCTGAACTAATGGTGCGTTCAAGTCATGTCGAACTTTGAATTACGTACGATTATTTTTGACAGCGATTTTATTCCATACAAACCAGCAACGGCGAACGAGCGCATGCAGTGTAAGTTAGAAAGCTAATAAAATGTAAAATATATTAATTGTGACGTCGTAATTACGACTTGTCAACTCGTAAGTACGAACGTCCCAGGAGGACTTGAACGCAGCATAAATACTAATTCGCACTACAAAAATATATTAAAAGTCTTTTCGTCAGAATTGTGAGATATAAACGCAGAATTCAGTTTTTTTCTCGCTTTATTTCGCGAGTATCAATATTAGCATATTTCAGCGTTATTTTAGAATTGTGAATGTAAAAAGGGTTGAATTGTGAGATATAAACTCAGAATTACAAGGAAAAAGTCAGAATTATGAGATAGAGGTGCAATTACCTATTTATTTACTTATTTTATAAGTGGCAGAAAAAAGCTTCCATAAAAATAGCATATAAGTAGCCTAATCACAGCAACAGTAATACAGCAGTAATTTATTCATGGCGCTGTACATTGCTGGGATCAGCTATTATCAGACCTACTAAAACTTTCAAACAGCTGATTTGCTCAGAAATTCCTCCCACTTTGTATAAGTGATAAAAATAAGCCAACAGCTTGCGGCTCTTTCAGTCTTTGATGCTCTTTTTGTCTAAATTGTAGCATGACTTCCTTAAGAATAGCGAAGTCAATGTAAACTACATAATTACAGTGCTTATTGTTCATGCTTTCACTTCAAAAAGCAATAAACCACATCAGTTTCTCGAACCAGAATGTATTTTGCACCGGTGGGGTCCATGTATTTTCATGAACTCGCTCAGCGTTTCACATACTGGTTGGCCCCCGTTATCTCTAATATTCAGTTCTGCTCATGAATATCTTGTTTACTTGATACCAAGTGTCTCCAATAAAACTCCTGGATATCTTCCAAATGTTTGATGCCGTGAACCCCGCAAACTTTGGCAAATGCCGCTGGTTCTTCTTCAGAAGCTTGTACACACGATTCTGTTTACTGATGGACTGATAAAAACCTGTGCAGTGCATTCTGAAATTAATAGGCACTGGTGATTTCAACCAGCTCATGCTGTTTGTCTTTTGATAACTATATGGAAACACATCATTGTTTGTTAGTGAGCAAATGATCACTGTTATTTTGATTTGTTACTAGATTGTCTTTAGTAAAAAAGCTTTCTGCTAAATGACTACTTTACTCATTGTTTCAATTTTCCATGATACATTTAAAAATGAATGATCACTGATTGGTCCTATAAGATTTTATGAACAAAAAGAAGTTTCTTTGAATTTTACTAAGTAGGTTTTATCAGGATACTTTTAGTCTCTGAGAGCAACAGATCTGGCAATTAATCAGAGTTTGAGTCATTTTGCAGCACTTGATATAAAAAAAGGACAACTGACAAAGTGCATTTTAAAAAATTTTAGTCTTTATGAATATTGCAGAATTTTTCATTATGCATTAGTTGCCTTGAAAGAGAATGCATTTCATAATTCATTGTTTTAATTCAGGCAGCGATAAAAATATGGGATTTTGTCAGTGAAACAGCTCCTGTCTGAGAACAGCTGTGCTCAATATAATCTTGTCTTCACTGTGAGGGAAGTTACACTGAAGGGACATTAAGTTTTCACGCAGCCAAGTTTGAACAGTTGGAACATTTGTCTGGTTTGCTGTCAGTTGGTTTGTTTCATCCATCTGCAAGGGCTTTGGCATCAACTTTGTCACAGATGTTTCTCTTAAAATTCCTTTGAGGAAATTAAAGTAGACACAAATGAGTCAATTGTTGAAATACAGTTAGTTTATAAAGATATACAATTAATATGCAAAGAAGCATAGTGTTTGATGAGAAATGTTTGAGTTTATATTGAGATCACTGACTTTTAATTGCAGGCTTTGGTGCCTCGGAGAATCTGCAGCAATATCTTCATCAATTTGAAATGTTGAGATCTCTTCTGAAACTCTAGGAGATGTATGTCAGTATTGGGTCTTTCTTAGAAGAAAACGTCTCAATTCCTCTCTATCATGATGTATAGGAGAGATGTTACAAAGATTATTACAAAAATAACTTTTAAGGTTTATTTTTTAATTCATTAGTATCTGTCATAAGCTGTCTAAACATCACCAAAATTAAAATAAAAAATAAAAAATATTTTGCATAAGCAAAGCCTATTTTGCTATTTTAAAGCATCACAATTTTTAAATACATTAAGTAAATTAAATACATTATTAAATTAAATACATTTTAAATTAAATTATTAAATACATGATTAAATTGTTTTTTGTTTTTTTTTACGGTCCTGGTCACAATATATAGGCTAGTTTTGCTATACTGTTAAAGGGGTCATATGATGCGATTTCAATTTTTCCTTTCTCTTTGGAGTGTTACAAGCTCTTGGTGCATAAAGAAGATCTGTAAAGTTGCAAAGACTAAAGTCTCAAATCCAAAGAGATATTCTTTATAAAAGTTAAGAGTCAGCCATGCCTACCTAAAACGGCTCGTTCTAACACGCCCCCACATGTCTACATCACTATGTGGGAAGATTTGCATAACGCCGCCCAAATGTTCACGCAAAGAAAGAAGGCGTAACTTTTATTCTCACTGTAGTATTGTTGCCGCTGCCGCCATTTCGTGAAGATGCTGTGTGCTTCGTTGTGAAAGCGAAACTACTTTGTTTGGTCTTCCAAAAGAGGACGATATCCGCTTCGTCATACCTAGAGCTGATCCGTGCTGGTCGTTGAGGAAATACAGCTGGCCAATCACAGTACACCTCGCTTTTTCAGACCGATGAGTTTTGTAAAAATCGACGCGTTTCAGAAAGGCGGGGCATAGAGGAAAAACAATAATGTACAGTATGTGGAAAATAATGTGTTTTTTTTTACTTTAAACCACATAAACACATTTCATTACACCAAATACACAAAATAATGTTCTTTTTAGCAGCATCATATGACCTCTTTAATAAATATTGGATTCAATCTTTTTAGCAACTTTTTTTTTTTTTGATCATATGCCTCATTGATTGAATTTTTTTAGTGTATGTTGCCAAATCGGTGATGACTTGTGCGAATTGAAAGAAAACAAGTTGACAAAAATATTAAATCAATGATTTGGTGATTTTTACAAGAAATTTATAAAAGGAATACCAAATTAGATGAAGGATTTTCAGCACAGCACAATGGTTAAGTACTTGTTCTCATTACAAATAATGTGATTTAAATGTACATTTGCAAATGAAACATTTTACTGTTAAACTGTACGTTTACACATCTAAGTAGTATTGTAAATTAGTATTGTAAATGACAGTATGCATATTAATGTCACTGGAATTTTCATGTAATTATTTGGGAAATTGGTTGAAAAAAAAAAAGAGAAATTAATATTTTTCCAGAATAGCAAAGCAGACACAGAAATAAAAAAATCAATGTTTTCTTATTAAGTAGCATATTCATGTTATTTAGGCTGGATCAGAGTGAAGTATCTATCATTCTGTAGACTATTACACTGATTTAAATCTGCCCCCGTTCTGAGCTGACAAGCATAGAAATGAGATATATGTCTGCTATCTGTGTACTCTGCCAAATGCTAATAAGATTGTGTTGGACATGACAGAGAGCTTAACTCATCTCTTGATGGTCTGTATTAAAAACACACTCAAATTACCTGGTCTTAGTTCCAGTTAAATCTTTGTTGTTTTTCTTCCATTTTTCAGATTGATACTTTAATTTGGGATGAGACTTCGGATGAAGATTGAGCTGTGTTTTGTATCGAGTTTTCATTATTTGTGCTTAATTTTAGTGAAATGTCAACCCAGTGTGTTGATTAGCACTCCTGCGACCTTGGCTATCAGACAAACGCCAGCGGCTCAGTTTGTGAATATTAAACAGGTCGGTCTAAATGGATCTCCAAACACTGTTCCACAGTCTCTCAGCTTGAATTATTAATGATGGAAGTTTATTGACCTGCATGAATCCATCAAATGCATGATTAGAAATGTCCTCATTCTTTGTCATACAGGCCGTACTTACATTTGTTAAAACATTAGTCTTTAAAAAGAACATATTTTTCTTAGAGTAAAAAAAAAATAATTTTGTGTTAATTTGTTGCCTTGTGAATCACTACAAGAGTGTGTTCCTTAGATATTTCTTTCAACAGTAATCAAATCTCACCTTTTCCTTCAGCCAACTTTCAAGCTCAATGATCCTGTAGAAAAGAAAATGTGATCCCCTAATAGCTCAATTGTTTCTCCTTGACAGAAATTAGATTAAATTGAGAGCAAATGTAAATTGAGAGTAATTTTTTGCTGAAGTCTTCTGGTCCTCAGGAAAAATTACCCAAGTAATCTCCTCTAGAGTTTCAACTATGTCTCAAACCATGTTCACTTCTGCCAAGATACCAGCGTTTGCAATCACATCTCAGATCTTGATGTGAACACAACACTTCTAATCCAATTCTTCCCAGATCGAATGATCTGAACTGCTACTCATGTTCATTTTATGCCTATATACACTTACTGCATGTCAATCTATTTTCTAAGGAATTATATGAGAAACATCAGAGCCAAAGTTGATACTTAAAGGAAACAAAACTGAGAACCCAGTCATGTCTGGTGTGTGATGAAAAGGCAGTTTTGAGCAATAAAATATTTATCTGTGATTAAATAAATATCAAAGATCAAAGACATTTCATGGACATTTCATAAAAAAAAGACATGCACTTATGACATGTTAAATAAAAGTCCAAATTATAAAATCTGTATCTTTCTAACATCAAAAACTAAAAAAGGTTTGAGTGGATCCTCACAGACCCTTTGAGCTTTTTCTCTCACAGTTCTCACTGCAAAAACTGATTATCTCAGCATTTTTGTCTTTCCAGTACAAAGCATAAAGATACATTTACTTAAGAAACAAAAAGACAAAAATATCAGAATAAAGTAAACTAATGCTTAAAACATCTTATCAGCATATCTATCAGTATTTGTCAGTGGGGTAAGAAAAAATTACTTATATTCAAGATATTTTTTCTTACTCCACCTACATTTTTTTTTCTCATTTTAAACATAAACTTGTGTAATTTTCATAATTTTTTAAGAAACAAGACTTTTCCAGAAACAAGTCATTTTCGTGTGTGATGAAAAGGCAGTTTTGAGCAATAAAATATTTATCTGTGATTAAATAAATATCAAAGATCAAAGACATTTCATGGACATTTCATAAAAAAAAGACATGCACTTATGACATGTTAAATAAAAGTCCAAATTATAAAATCTGTATCTTTCTAACATCAAAAACTAAAAAAGGTTTGAGTGGATCCTCACAGACCCTTTGAGCTTTTTCTCTCACAGTTCTCACTGCAAAAACGGATTATCTCAGCATTTTTGTCTTTCCAGTACAAAGCATAAAGATACATTTACTTAAGAAACAAAAAGACAAAAATATCAGAATAAAGTAAACTAATGCTTAAAACATCTTATCAGCATATCTATCAGTATTTGTCAGTGGGGTAAGAAAAAATTACTTATATTCAAGATATTTTTTCTTACTCCACCTACATTTTTTTTTCTCATTTTAAACATAAACTTGTGTAATTTTCATAATTTTTTAAGAAACAAGACTTTTCCAGAAACAAGTCATTTTACTTCTAAAGTATCCTGATTTAAAAAATTTGAGAAATTTGTAATGGAAAACAAGACCAAAAAAAAAAGAAGAAATCATTTTTGCACTGCTTGGCTTCCACTCTCCTGCATGTGAAGCTTAAATCAATGCTGGAACATCGTCTTGGTTTATTGCACAGGATTGTGCAGTTTTGTGAGCATCCCCTGTTTTATTAAAAAGTGCAAATGAATAAGTGGCCGCGTAACTGTGTATTTCCCCAATGTTGTTATCGCATGTCTTTAAATGATGCTGACACAATGGCATGACCGGATATGCTGTTGGCTCCAAGCGGTGAGTCGTGATTTATTATCCACTTTGTGCTGACAGCTCGTTTTCTTTCCTCTCTTTCCAGGTCGTGTCAGAAGAGCAGGCGAGGATGAAACTGAAGCCTAGTAAAAGAGATTCCCCCTGGGGGAGCCATAGACAGATGTGGAGCCCCTGGAGCCACTGACCCCATGTCCGTATGATCTATGGATGGAGACCACCATGCCTCAAGAGTCAATCTTCCACTGCTGAGCAATTCCACATTGGCAGACGCAAACAAATGTTGCTCGGTAATTGCTGAGTATCTACAGTCTGAACGTTCAGTTCCTATGCTCGATTTTCTCAGTTACCTTCCTGTTACGAGAAAAATAACCTACCACAACCGTACTTAGCCTGGAGAACTCTGACCCACAATCCAGCAAATGCATGCAAAGCTTCCGGGAAAGCCCATGTATCCTCACATCACCTTCCAATCGCATGACCGTGAAAGAGGAAAGTTATGGCGTCTCATCAAGAATGCTGAGGTCGGGCAGGCGTGCGGTCTAACAGGATCAATACAACCTCACTGATTTATGGGCAGATTTCTCTTCCATTTAGTGCGCTGAGGAAGAATCATCTGCCAAGACCAAGATTGTGAAACCAAGTCCCTTCGGTCCTTTAAGAATTGCATTTCCATTGCAAAGTAGCCCTGTTCTAGACCTTTTTGGCTCTTTGTATCATTTAAGACTATTTCTTCAGATTTACAATCAATACGACTCTTGCAATACAGTGTGAATTAAACTGTCAGTCGGAAGCAATTGGCTTTTTAGTAGGATAAGTTCTTTTTACTTTGTTCCTGGTTCAAGTTTACTAAATATTGGAAATGCAAATGCCTTCAAAATTCACAGAACTGGGTTGAAAAAGCAGCACCTCCAACCAGCGAAGCTTGACCCTGCTGATTAATAGGCCAAGTCTGACCAAGACTGTGAAACAGGTCTCTTTGGTTTTCAAAAGTTGCATTTCTATTGAAACGTAATTCTGCTTTAGACCTTTTTTGAAACTTTGTATCATTTTACACTATTTCTTCAGATTTACAGTTAATCTGAGAATAATCATCTGCCAAAACCAAGACTGTAAAACGGGTCTCTTTGGTTCGCAAAGCAGTGAATCAAACTGTCAGTTGGAAGCAACTGCTTTTTTGGTCAAATAAGTTATTTTTACTTTGTTCCTGCATCAAAATTACAAAACATTGGAAATATAAATGCCTTCAAATTTAGCAGAACTGGGTTGAAAAGGCAGCCACTCCTACCAGCACATTAAAGCTTGACCCTGTTGATTAATGGGCAGATTTCTCTTCCATTTAGTGCATCAGGGAAGAACTATCTGCCAAGACCAAGACTGTGAAACAGGTCTCTTCGGTTTTCAAGAGTGGCATTTCTATTGAAAAAGTAATCCTGCTCTGAACCTTTTTTGGAACTTTGTATAATTTAGCACGGCTTCTTCAGATTTACAATCAATCAGAGAAGAATCATTTGCAGAGATCAAGATCGTGAAACTAGGTCTCTTCAGTCTTCAAGAGTTGCATTTCCATTGCAAAGTAGCCCTACTGTATACCTTTTTTGGCCCTTTGTACAATTTAACGCTATTCCTTCAGATTTACAATCAATACAACCCTAGCAAAGCAGTGTGAATCAAACTGTCAGTTGGAAGAAATTGGCTTTTTGGTAGAGTAATTTCTTTTTACTTTGTTCCTGGGTTAAGTTTACGAAATACAGGAAATGCAAATGCCTTCAAAGGGTTGAAAAACAATCGCTCCAACCAGTCCTGCAAAGCTCGACCTGCAACTTCAAGAGTCCTTCAAACCCAAGTGCAATAGAGTGGACGACATTGCTGTGAGTGAGTGCATGCGGTGGTGGCCCTCAGCATGGTGTTGCCACCACCGGACAAGCGGCATGTGTGTCTTACCACCTTTGTCATCATGACCAGCATGGCCTTCATGGATGCCTACCTGGTGGAGCAGAATCAGGGGCCACGAAAGATCGGCGTCTGCATCATTGTCCTTGTTGGGGATGTCTGCTTTCTTATTGTCCTCCGGTATGTGGCGGTTTGGGTTGGAGCAGAAGTGCGGACGGCTCGACGAGGATACGCTATGATCCTTTGGTTCCTCTATATCTTCGTGCTGGAGATCAAGCTTTACTTTGTCTTCCAGAACTGTAAGGCTGATCGCAAGAGTCTGGAGACTGTCGCCCGGAAGGCTTTGACTTTATTGTTGTCCATTTGTGTGCCAGGCCTCTACCTGGTTCTGGTGGCTCTGGACAGCATGGAATATGTCCGTACCTTTCGGAGGAAGGAGGACATGAGGGGTCGGCTCTTCTGGGTGGCTTTGGACTTGCTGGACCTGCTGGATATGCAGGCAAATCTTTGGGAGCCACAGCGGACGGGTTTGCCCATTTGGGCGGAAGGTTTGATGTTCTTCTACTGCTACATTTTGCTTCTGATTCTTCCCTGCGTGTCCCTGAGTGAGATCAGCGTGCAGGGTGACCACGTGTCCCCTCAGAAGATGATGCTCTATCCTCTTCTCAGTCTGGTCACCATTAACATCGTCACCATCCTCATACGTGGCGTCAACATGGTGCTCTTCCAGGACAGCCGGGTTTCCACCATCTTCGTTGGCAAAAACGTGGTGGCCATTGCGACCAAGGCATGCACCTTTCTCGAGTACCGGAAACAGTCGCGTGAATTCCCAAATCGAGAGAACGCAACCGGAATTCCCATGGAAGTCCAGCAGAACTCGGTGGGACATGGACAAGCTCTTCCGAATGCTACGAGCCTCCCACATGAACCCACTCCAGCACGGGAGATTATGGATACATGACCAAGGAACCAAAATGAAGGATTTTGTTTGACTTGGAGCCAACAAGAAGCATTCGAACCACCAGATAAGAACTGATTAACTGTTTTGGGGTCCAGAATTATGAGGTGCTGCATCCTGTTGTGGACAGAGGTAAATCAGCCAAATATGAGCTGTGTTGTTCAAAGAAAAACATTCAGTGTTTTATCATTCGTTCACCACAGTTGGCAACAAAGAACCAAGTGCTGTTTTCTTTCTGTACTGTAGCAAAATGACTGTGGTGCAAAATACTTGTTTGAGAGACCAAACTGTTTCCATCCACTTTTTTGTGTGTGACTTCCTGTTGTTGAGGTGCATCAGATATTTTCCACTCTTGCAAGTAATGAATGGGGGAATGGAAAAAGAGTGCAATGAATTTATCATTGAGGGAACTAGTTAGGTCAGGTTGATGTTTATGACCAAATGTTGGGGAGTAGTCCTACATGCCTGCAGTATGTGTTTGCGCTTGTGTTTTATGATGTGTTGACATTTAAAGAAATGAGAATAAGAGGAAAAAGTAAGAAATTTGTGTGCGATGACCTTTATGGAATTGTATAGGAAAAAGTCAGTGAATGCACTACCACTTGGTTGGTATATGGATTATTATTGCTATCATTGTTATTATAATTATTATATATACCACTTGTGTACTTGCTTTTTTTACACTTTTGTTTGAGGATTCAGTTGTATTTAATAAAAAAAAATTGAAAAAAATGTTTGTTTGTTTTTTTTACATCTGCAAAGTATTTTTATGCTAACAGAATTACTAGTCCAGGGTTGCCGAGTCTGCATTCCCATGGAATTTTTCCCCTGCGAGTTAATGGTTTGACATACTGCATAAATTATATTTGAATTGAAATATTTTATATTCTACAAATGATAAAACTGTGGTAGATGTTAAGTTTTTTGAAGGACGGCCATGGGTAAGGAGCCTTTGAGCTGTCTTTATGATCACTACAATATAGTGGTTTTCAATTTGCATAACAATGACTGTGAAATATGTATTTTAGGTATGGCAATTGCATATTTCGAGTTCTGATCGAGTTTGGATATGGTCACTGGGCTATTTTTGATTGGCCAACGGGCCAGTTTTGTTACGCAGACCTGGCAACCCCTGTGCTGGCCGACCACCCCACACATTTTCTCCACATGAACAGAGGATCACAGCGTTTCCATCTCAGCCCTTTTTTAAACCAGTTCTTCTATTGTTTGAGTAAACACATCGTGTCTGCGGAAGCGGATGGAAAGGTAAATGGCATTTGGGAAAATGAAATAAATTACGCGTGGCCCCCATCAGCAGGGACTCACCTTTTTAAAGCCACACAGCGTGAAACTTTCGAGTTCTGATCGAGTTTGGATATGGTCACTGGGCTATTTTTGATTGGCCAACGGGCCAGTTTTGTTACGCAGACCTGGCAACCCCTGTGCTGGCCGACCACCCCACACATTTTCTCCACATGAACAGAGGATCACAGCATTTCCATCTCAGCCCTTTTTTAAATCAGTTCTTCTATTGTTTGAGTAAACACATCGTGTCTGCGGAAGCGGATGGAAGGGTAAATGGCATTTGGGAAAATGAAATAAATTACGCGTGGCCCCCATCAGCAGGGACTCACCTTTTTAAAGCCACACAGCGTGAAACTGATTCCTAAAACTCTAAGGCCTGGACACTGCGGAATTAAACAGCCTTCCCTCTGTACGCAGTGCGAAACCCATTTACCATCCACGTCTGATTTATTCAGCATATGTAGCGACCTGATGTATTCTATTTCAGCAACATTAATTTATTGCCACCTGCATATATGGTGGGCGGTCTCGGTTGATGTTGACTCACTCCGCTGCGTATTGTGTTTTTTGAGAATTTCTCTACTTTAGCGTCCACCCACTATCTGACAGCATGAATTTCTCTCCGTGGTATAATGTTTCAAATGGCAACATACCATATACTTTATACTATTTAGAAAAAACACAACACTGATTGCATGTTTTTCTGAATCAGAACAGAACAGAAGACACATGCCCCAAAATCATAATAGTCTTTTAGCATTATACGCATGTACACGTGAGAATGACTAATTATAATTTCAAGGTGGTCAAGATGTGCAACACTGAAAACTTTATAATTGTATAAATTATATAAATACTGTAAAAGAAATTGTATAAATACTGCAAAACACATTTGTGCCACACTTACATTTTTGTTTGCTGCATCTTTGACAAGTTAAACATATTCTGTTGTTCACAGATCAACTATTTAAGATAGTTTTAGTGAAATAATGAGGATCAAAGGCAAAAAGGGTTTTTCAAACATCAAAACAATAAAAGGTTAATAATACAGCTTTAATTTTTTTTTTTTTTTCTCCGTACATTAGAATGGCTCCTGTTTTATTTTTTTCTAAGCAAAAAATAATGACTTTCATACATTTATCACCATGATTTACAAAAGACACCCACTAAAATGACATTCAGTGTAACTTCACAGTGATGAGCAAAGAGATGGAGGAACATCATCTTTCATTCGAAATGCATCAATAAACCCCCGTTCAGATGTCAGCAGCCCCTCAGGCATTCTTACATTTGCTTTACAGCATTAAAGATTCAGCCTCGCTCTAAAACCAGTCAAAGGGTCGCAAGCCTTCAAATGTGTGTTTAGTGCTCAAAAAATGACAAAGAGAGAAAGATGGTAATACTTGACTTGAGGCTTGTATATATAATGCATTAGAAAAAAGTATTCTCAATGCATGATAAGTACGTTCGCATTGCATTTCATCATCTTTTCACTGCAAATGTAACCGGTTGCACTTTCAAAAGAGCCTAAAGCATTACAGCGCAGGATTGAAGAAATGATACTGGGTGTCAATCATGTGTTTTAATAGATTAAAGTCTTTATAAAAGCAAGTACTGTATTGCATAGGTTACTTCTGGCAAAGGAAACCTGAAAATATCAGAACATTTATTTATTTATTTATTTATTTAGTCATTTAGCAGACGCTTTTATCCAAAGCGACTTACAAATGAGGACAATAAAAGCAGATTTTTATTTTAGATTTTGTTAAAGTTTTAGTAATTTTGTTGTTTTTTTGTAAATAGTTTTAGCTATTTTAGTACATAAAGTTAAACTAAAAAGTATTTTTATTCTATAATTATTTTAAATTGTAGTTTTAATTTTAGTTAGAATTAAGTATAATAACCCTGAGATGCATAACATTTTTAAAAGTAATGATTAAAAAAGACATTTCTATAGTAATATATATATGTGTGTGTGTGTGTGTGCGTGCGTGCGTGCGTGCGTGCGTGTGGTTTTAGTATCATCATATACTATTATAGTTTTATTAATATTTTTAATTATTTTATTTTTTTATATTTCCCATTTTCATTTTAAATTTTGTTGAAGTTTTAGTCATTTTTTAGTTTTTGTAATTTTATTAGTTTTTTAAATGTCTATATAGTTTGTATTTTCAGAACTTTTTAGTTATTACAGTACTTAAACTAAAATACTTTTATTTAAATTTTTTATATTTTAATTTGTAGTTTTAATTTTAGTTTCAATTAATTATAATAACCCTGATATGCATACAATGATTTTAAAATCATGATTGAAAAAGGACATATTTATATAAAAGTTGATTGCAAACTATATGATTTTTAATCCTGTAATCCAGACTAACCAAGTAATCATAAATGACATTTTTAAAATTGTGATTTCCAAGCCATATTAAATCAGATGAATATATGCATAATCTTTTTTTAAAAATCATGATTAAAATCAGAATCAGAATCAGAATGAACTTTATTGCCAGGTATGTTTACACATACGAGGAATTTGTTTTCGTGACAGAAGCTTCCACAGTGTAACAGAATGACAGTGACAGAACAAAAAACACAGATAATAAAAAATAAAAATAAATAAAAAATAGAACAAGTAAATAAGGAATA
>NW_015665001.1:80447-84384 GCF_001515625.1 Sinocyclocheilus rhinocerous | reverse complement strand
CTCTGTAGTGTCGGCAAGATGGCAACAGTTCAAAGAGGGAGTGTGCTGGGTGTGAGGGGTCCAGAGTGATTTTGCCAGCCCTTTTGCTCACTCTGGATGAGTACAGTTCTTGGAGAGAAGGGAGGGTTGTACCAATGATTGTACCTATAGAAAAGGACATTTCTATAGTTATTATATCTTTTTATATGATAAAAGTAACAATTACTTGCAATAAGATTTTTATTTTTTTTAAATCCAGTAATGTTGAATGACTGGAAAAGTCACAGAAATTCATTTGTTAAAAGGTGTGGGAACGCTGAGTGTTCAGGCTTCGAGGTTACTGACAACATTTCTCAGTTTTGTGTTCATTATGGATTTCAATACAACGATGCAGCACAATATCAAAAAAGCAATTTGCATTAATAACACTCAGGCAGATTTATAATGGAGTTTCAGCTTCCTGCAATCACATACTCACCCGTAAATGTGTGACTTGGGCATCCTCCAAGTTACACTAATGCTCATGAACTCTATCATACCAGACATCCACAGGCTTCCATTAGAGCGCTCAGGATACGCCATCATGATTTGTTAACTTCAGCAGTCAAAGGTTAAACAATTTTGTGGTAGGGAATTCTGCCATTTTTAGCATTTCAAGACAACTTATGGAACTAATCCAGAATTGCAAATGGTTCATTTGGGACGTCTACCATGACAGGTACGTTCAAACGATAACGATCTTGTGTGCTGGTAGGTTTTGTTTGGAAAGCACAACTGAGTGTCGCTATTTCTTGCTAGAAGGACAGAAGTTTAATTAGATTGTGCTAATGAAGACTAATTGTCTACATGCATCATGCATTCTTTGTAACTTTTGTTTAAAATGGTTAATTTCAACGTAAGGTTAAGTTTATGGAACGAAAAATTTACATTGCACATCAAGTGTGACCTACAGTACCATGATCATTAGGCTATACCAGGGGTAGGCAAGTTCGGTCCTAGAGAGCCGCAGTCCTGCAGAGTTCAGCTCCAACCCTAATCAAACACACCTGAACAAGCTAATCAATGTCTTCAGGATTACTAAGGCTATAGGCAGGTGAGTTTTGTTTTCAGGGTTGGAGCTGAACTCAGCAGGACTGCGGCTCTCTAGAACCGAACTTGCCTACCCCTGGGCTATACAAACATAAAAATGCCTTTATAGTACGGTCCTAGAGAGCCGCAGTCCTGCAGAGTTCAGCTCCAACCCTAATCAAACACACCTGAACAAGCTAATCAATGTCTTCTGGATTACTAAGGCTATAGGCAGGTGAGTTTTGTTTTCAGGGTTGGAGCTGAACTCAGCAGGACTGCGGCTCTCTAGAACCGAACTTGCCTACCCCTGGGCTATACAAACATAAAAATGCCTTTATAGTATAACCTACATATGAAAGACATTAACTATGCGGAATATACCTTATTTTGCAACGCAGAAGTAACCTTGTTTAGAGATTTATTCTTTTCTTTTTTTCTTTTAACAAAGCCTTTACAAATGAAAGGAAATGTAATTGAGAAAGGTAGTTAGGTGACTAGATAACCACCAGTTACTTTGTAAATGCAATAGGTTACAGATTACAAGTTACCCTATTTAAAATGTAACGAGTAGTGTAACTATTTCAATTACTTTATTAGAGTATGTAACTGATTAGATTTGATTACTTTTCTAATGAATGTTTTCAACTGTTATTCATTTTCAAACATTTAAAGCATGCAGGGTGAACCTTACATTAGTAGGCTACTCAACACTGATTACTGTCAGACTTTCAAAATACTTCATCACTTGAATTAAGATTAGAAAAATTTCATTTTAAAACACAGCCAGCAAAACATTAAAAAACATATAATATAGTTTAATAGCTATGACACTGTTTTTGAAATCAAATCTTTGCATAGCTACGACAGGAAACACTGACAGCTAACAATGCCTTGGAGAAAAAAATAAAGCGCATACATAAACCCAAATAGTAAATAAAACAGTTACTGAATAAGCATGTGTTTCCGCATCCTAAACTCCTGAAACATTGGTATCTCGTCTTTTAGAGCAGTCAATGCAATTTGGGAAAGAAATCAATTAAATCTGTGTGTTTGTGTGTGTGTGTGTGTGCGTGTGCGTGTGTGTGTGTGTGTGTGTGTGTGTGTGTGTGTGTGTGTAAATATTCAGATGTAGCCTCCTTTGTGATGGTTTACATTTTCATACGTATAACTGTGATTTAATTACACATTTTTCTCAGTTACTAAAAGACTACATTTATTTTGTAATTAAATTACTTAACTCCGGTACATGTAACTAGTTACTCTCCAACATTGATAACCACAGACAAACATGAAAAGCGCACGGATCGTCCGGTTGTTATACTGTACGATACAAAGGTTCATTAGCACAAAAGAGACCAAGAGATCCGCTTATTAGCACCAAACCCCTAGTCTAGTCACTCAGAATCAAATGGAAGAGTTTGATTTGAGCTCAGAGGATATATCACAGATGGAGAAAGTCATCTGATCTCTATCATCTTTAAACACTCTCATTATGCTGTCGTATTATTTTCCTATCATATTTGTTGAATGAATGCTCGGGTCACTTATTTGTACTTCTGCAGATTCAAAGTTGCAATGCCATTATTGGTCGCATGGTTTTAATTATCTTGGATTAAAACTTTGTGTGAAGCTTAACGTTTAAAGTCTTGGTCGAGGGTAAAAACAATGATAATATACATTAAAAGGCATTTTAACAGTAACAAACAAAATATAAACACAAGTGTGCTTGAATGTGATATTTATGTACATAACTAAATAAAAACAAAAAATTAATATTTATGGAAAAAATTTATAAAAATGTTTACTTGAACGTGATATGTATACATAAATAAATAAATAAATACAAGTCTGCTCCAATGTGATGTTCATGTATCTATATATATAAATAAAGTGGCCATAGATGAAAAATTATATGCAGTTATGAAAATGAGTCATTCAGCTAGAGGCAGTATAATGCTGAAAAAGGCCTGACAGAGTTAGCAACCTATAGCAGGCTGTTATATACGCTTGACTGGTAGAGCAGAATCGCAGCTTTACCAGTCAAACTGCTGTAATTATGGAGCAAATGCTCCAACACTGACAGCTGCTGAATTGCTCCCTTAATAAGAGGTTATACCTGAAAAATGAGGGAGTTTAGCTCTTGCAGATGGTTTATATCTCTCACATACAAATACTCCATTAAATCAAACATCGTTCAGTTTTAAAAGCGCAGATGATGATGAGGTTCACTCAGGAGATTTTTTAAATGGTTTATAGTCAAAGGCGTTTACAAGAACAGACCGCATAAGATTTGATTCCAATGCATTTATTCTGTCACATATAATTAATGCACAACAAGTGACCCAAAAAATATGGAGCTTATAAAATGACAAAACTAATTGAATTTGTATTGTGTAAATCTGAATTATTGACAAGTGTCATTTAACAAAACTGAATATTATGTGGCATTTAACATAGTTCTGAATTAGATTTTTTTTTTTAACTTGAATATTAAACATTTGAAATTTAACACAACTGAATTAAAGGCATGTATTTTCAAACAGCGAATGTTTTGTTCTGAAATCTTAGACTGCAAATATCCAGTTTTAAAAAATACAGCTTCACGTTTTTTACACTACCATTGAGAAATTTTAACCAAACTATGTTACACTCTACTGTCTTTTTTGCATTCGCTTGCGTCCTGAGTAGACACGGTGGCATGCTAATCACTTTCACACCAAATATACTTTAAAACAAACACCAGAGACCGCTTAGACAAATGTTTCACATGCTGAGAATGCTAACCTAACATATAAGTATATAAACAATAAATGTTTAAGAATCACTTAGGCTACCTCTGGGCGATTCATGATCAGGTAGATCTTGAACCGCACGCTCACGCCAGAAAACT
>NW_015665001.1:66120-79648 GCF_001515625.1 Sinocyclocheilus rhinocerous | reverse complement strand
GTTGTTGGATGTAATAATGAACATAGCAGTCTTCATTTACTCCCGACATCTGAGCCGCTGAAGACGCAGTGGATTACGTTTGTTTTTGAAGAGAATGCACCCCCGATCTACATAAATGCGTCTATGTTCGCGCGAATCATTCGTGATCCAGCTTCACCTACAGAAGAAGTGAGTGTAAGGTTTTTTTAATGAATCTTTGCAAATCACCTTTCCTAATAATGTGCTAATTAGCAAGTTTCACGATGAATGCGGCTGGAGTAAACAGTCCCTCAGAGAGCAGCTTGGAAAAGAGGGGTGGGGTCAGCATAGCTCATTAACTTTAAAGGAAAATGCTACAAAACTGCGTGCTCTGAAAAGAGCTGTTTTTAAAAAGGTGAAAAAGGTGTTTTTTACACTACCATTGAGAAATTTTAACCAAACTATGTTACACTCTACTGCATTCGCTTGATTCGCTTGCGTCCTGAGTAGACACGGTGGCATGCTAATCACTTTCACACCAAATATACTTTAAAACAAACACCAGAGACCGCTTAGACAAATGTTTCACATGCTGAGAATGCTAACCTAACATATAAGTATATAAACAATAAATGTTTAAGAATCACTTAGGCTACCTCTGGGCGATTCATGATCAGGTAGATCTTGAACCGCACGCTCACGCCAGAAAACTCTCTCGGTTAAGCCTGTGTTATACTTTCCGCGTGCGCTAGTCCGCTAGTGTCCGCTACGGTGCGCGTGACGTAAAAATCGTCATCGGAGAGTGTGCGTGGAGGCTCTGAGCGGACATCCGCGTGCCTTCCATTTTTTGTGACCGCGCGTACTTGTCCGTCAGTAGGCTACTACGCATGCGCAGGCTGTGTGAAGAAGCCCGCAATATTTAATTCCAATTCCATTTTATCATATGCATTCCTTGGTACTTTTTTTAATCAGTGGATATCAGTGTGTGGTTTGTATGTGTGTACTACTACGCATGCGCAGGCTGTGTGAAGAAGCCCGTTGCTACTCGAACCTGTACAATCCGTCGATAAAACATTATAAAGACACCCAGATGTGCAATAACTCTGGGCAATTCTTTGTTCACATGTTTGTTTATTGTTTAAGCTGATGTACTACGCATATATGGAACACGTCCGCGGAGCGGACAGTTTCGGTAGTATAATTGCAAGTAGTCCGCGTACGCGTCCGGATTGTACGCGCGGAAAGTATAACACAGGCTTTTCTCACGTAACCTCGGTTCCCTGAGATGAGGGAACAAGACATTGCATTACTATGCTTATGGGAAACCCTTCCTCCAAATACTACTGAAGCCTTATTAAATCATGCCAGTGAAACTGGCCAATGGCGTTCAAGCGCGCGAAATATGAGGGGCTTCCCACTCTATATAAGGCAGCACTTGTACGTCATCCATTCAGAATCTTGACTGCAGCAACTTGGCATTCTAAGACCCTGAGCTAGTTGACATGGCAGTAAGTGCAATGTCTCGTTCCCTCATCTCAGGGAACCGAGGTTACGTGAGTAAGCGAGAGCGTTCCCTTTCGATTCGTTCACTTCGACATAGAATTACTATGCTTATGGGGAACGTATAAAATCCTGCCGTGATGGATCCTGGCTCGACTAAGCATGTCAAGTTTCACATAAAGAACCGTAATGAGAGCGGCAATGATATTGGTGCTCTTGGAAAATACAGCAAACGTCAAAGGGGGCGTGGCGACTAGGCGATGCCGTGTCACACCAGGGACGGAGTTAACGCTGGTAAAACAGAGAATATGAAATGGTGGCGGCGCCGGCGCATCACATATAGACCAGTTGAAGTTTGTTCATTTCAACGAAATTGTGTGTTGTGATGCAACGGCTGAACCGGTGCTCAAATAAGTAGAGTATGATGGTGATCAAGTCCTAAAAGACGTGATGAACTATATCATAACAATGTGATGAGCTGATAGGGAGCAGCATTGGATTGGTGGCGCGTCAGTACAGGGGTGTATACGACCTGGTCGAAACCACTTAGTGGGGTTTAACATACCCCACTCGGTCAGCGCCGTCCTCAGATGACAGGATCCCGGATTGTGCACTCGACTGGTGAGCGGCGCATTCCATGACTTTGCTATTTCGTCGTGCACCTCCAGGAAAAAGGGGCCGGGCCTCCACGGGGTGTCGTTTCGGCCGTGGTCCGACTGGAGGTACCACTCATCCAGACAGCTTCTGGCCGGCTCGGCAGGAGGTGCCCACTCCAAACCGAGCTCATCAACCGCCTTGGACAGGACGCGTAGGAGCTCAACATCACTATGATGGAGGTCCCCCACATCACTGCCGTGGGGCGCAGTGTAATCCAGCGGGCTGTTGGACCACTCCTCCCTCGCAGACGCTGCCACCGAAATGGCATCTTCATCCTCAGCGTCCTCCATGGCACCGCATCTTGTGCGCCGGGGGAGGGACGGAGATCAGTGGTCAAGAAGCGCACTGGAAGGGAACCTGCACCAGGGGGGCAGTCTGACCCCCCAAGCGCCGCCTCTGCGTGGGCGCGACCCAGGCAGAAGACACACGAGTCGTGGCCATCGGAGAGTTCGATTGGCTCCGCGCAGGAGAGGCAATCGCGAGAGGTCATCCTTGTCCGAAGCTCACCGGAACACAGCAGGGGAGAGAAGGCGTGTCCGCTGCAGCGTGTAGATCACGGTGAGTACTCTTGTTGATAGGCTTCTTGCTTCTCGTAGAAGGTTGGCTGAAGGAAAAGATTCTGAATAGATGACGTACAAGTGCTGCCTTATATAGATTGGGAAGCCCCTCATATTTTGCGCGCTTGAAAGCCATTGGCCAGTTTCACTGGCGTGATTCAATAAGGCTTCAGTATTATTTGAAGGAAGGGTTTCCCATAAGCATAGTAATGCAATGTCGAAGTGAACGAATCGAAAGGGAACTACTAATTGGCCAAAATGCTTCGTTTGACTTTACGGAGATCATCTACTCTTCCCTGTGGATTACCTCTGACCTACTTTCTGTACGATCTGAATTTCTGCGTATTGAATTTTAGAAATTGAATTTGATGTTCCGAATTTCCTCTTCATCTTGAAAACTTGAAGCTGTATTTTTAAAAACTGGATATTTGCGGTCTAAGATATCAGAACAAAAAAAATGCTGTTTGAAAATACATGTCTATAAAACTTAAGTTAAAAATTAAGTTGTGTTAAATTTCAAATGTTTAATATTCAAGTTAAAAAAAATCTAATTCAGAACTATGTTAAATGTCACATAATATTCAGTTTTGTTAAATGACACTCGTCAATAATTCAGATTTACACAATACAAATTCAATTAGTTTTGTCATATTATAAGCTCCATAAAAAAACATATTTGCTCACTTAAAGTCACACTTTCAAATGTCCACATGTTGTTGCAATAGATAGTAAATGATCAAAAAGCAAGTCTCATCGGTGCTCAAATGCTGTTTAGTTTTTTGTATTCAATGTAGAAGCTCTGAGACACTTAAGTGCGACTTAAGAAAGCAAATATTGTATAATTCTTCATATCCAGTGATTTGATACTGGGAAGCTCTGTAAATCAAACAGTGATGTTAGTCTGCCTCCTGCTGGTCCAATCATTTGAAATATGGGGGGGGGGGATTCCATGCCCTGTTAGCCTATTATTATTGGGTAACTAATTTCAATGCATTAACATAAGGCTTAGGTTAAGCCGTAGAAACAAGGATAAACATTTGAGAAATACAAGGGAGAATATACACTATATTGCCAAAAGTATTAGGACACCCCGTCTAATGAACTGGTTTGACTACTTCAGTAATTTCCATGAGTACAAATCTTAACGTTTAAGCATATAATGATATTCTAGGGAATTGTGTGCTTCTAATTTTATAGCAACAGTTTGGACAGGACGCTTCTCTATTCTAACATGACAATGCCTCTGTGTATAAGGCAAGGTTCAAAAAGAAATGATTGATTCAGTCAGTGTGGAAGAACTTGACTGGTCTGCAGAAAGCCAGCTGAACACCTCTGGTGAGACTTTAAATGCAGACTTTAAGCCAAAAACTCATCGTCAAACACCAATGACTTGTACATATGGGTACAGTCATTTTAGACACTTCCAAAACTGTTGCAACAGAGATGGAAATACAATTTTTAAATACATGAATTATGTTTCCATCTTTGTTGCCACAGTTTTGGAAGTGCCTTTTTCTGTTCTAAAGAAGAGGGTGTCCCAATACTTTTGTCCATATAGTGTATATACAAGTCATTGGTGTTTGGTAATGAGTTTTTGGCTCAAGGTCTGCATTTAAAGACACACCAGATATGTTCAGCTGGGATTAGGACTTTGCTTTCTGCAGACCAGTCAAGTTCTTCCACACTGACTCAATCAATCATTTCTTTTTGAACCTTGCCTTATACACAGAGTCATTGTCATGTTAGAATAGAAAATGGACCTGTTGTTGTTATAAAATTAGAAGCACTTTTCCTAGAATATTATTATATGCTTAAACATAAAGATTTGCACTCATGGAAATCAATAAAGTAGTCAAACCTGTTCATTAAAGGGGGGTGTCCCAATAATTTTGGCAATATAGTGTATCTTTGCTTTTTTTTTTTTGTGGCACAGCAAGTGTTGATGCTTTGCGCTGTAATGTAATGATGAAATAATTAAACGTGCCGTTCTGTGAGAGAGAAAAAAAACCTTCCATCACCTGACCTCCCATTAACTCCTGATACCATTTCACACACATTTTATCTCATTTAGCGCTTTATTTTGTGAATGGACCCTTATCACAGACTATGATGAGTTGATTACGTGTTTCCACAGTCTTTATCATCGTAAATCTAGCAAACTAACGCTGCAGTGTGCGTGTGTCTAACCCAACGACAAACACAATCAGTCTCTCGATATTTTCTTCCTCTTTAGAAAAGTCATGGAAATGCTATCGTGGATGTTTATTTTGCTATTGGGTCAAATGGGAAGGCAAAAAACATGTTTGTTGTAGTTTCCGTTCGCCATGAGCTTACCTACGACGACTTCCGCTTCTGAAAATCCCGGAAATGCGAAAAGAGTCCATGTGGCATTCTCAAAAGAGAAAAGAAATAAACAAAGCATTAATAAGAAACAAGCCCCCTTTTGTCTTTGTACTCCCCTTTTCCCACACAATCACATTCTCACAATAATCACATAACCTACACTTCTTCAATATAGTCACTCAAAAAATACCACAAGACACGCTTATAACGCAGACAAACAATCGTTTCTTTATCTACAAACTGGGGGTATAGATTCTCAGTAACCTTAACACCTGCCTCCACTAACTAACTCCCATTAGTGTGTTAAACATCCCCGGAAGTTGTTCTCGTTTGTAACAGAAAATCGCCTACTACTTTTTAAAAATTTGTTTATGAAACAAAGTGCATTATTATTCATTTTTAAAGAAATGGTTCACCCAAAAATGGAAATTTGCTGAAAATGTCCCCGCCCTCCAGACATCCAAGAAGGCTAGATGAGTTTGTTTCTTCATCAGATTTGGAGAAATGTAGCATTGCATCACTTGCTCAGCAATGGATGCTCTGCAGTGAATGGGTGCCGTCAGAATGAGCGTCCAAACAGCTGATAAAAACAAATCACAGTAATCCACAAGTAATCCAGTCCATCAAAATCAACATCTTGTGAAGACAAAAGCTGCATGTTTGTAAGAAACAAATCTATCATTAAGGCGATTTAACTTCAAACCATTGCCTCTGGCTAAAATATAAGACCTCTAACCATAATACTGCTTTCTTCAATGAAAAAGTCGTCTTGTCTGAATCAGGAGAGAAATATGCACAGATCAACCACCGTTTACAAGCCAAAAAACAGGCTTGTCTAAAACAGACTGTCTAAACTGTTTTTTTTTTTTTTATTTATGTGAGAGACAACAGGAGATGGACGTTTTCACTGGATGAAGCATTATTATGGATTATTTTGGCCAGAAGAGGTGGTTTAAAGGATTTGTTTCTTACAAACATGCAGCTTTTCTCTTCATAAAATGTTAACTGATGGACTGGAGTGGTGTGGATTACTTGTGGATTATTGTGATGTTTTTATCAGCTGTTTGGACTCTCATTCTGACGGCACCCATTCACTGCAGAGCATCCATTGGTGAGCAAACGATGTAATGCTACATTTCTCCAAATCTGTTCTGATGAAGAAACAAACTCTTCTACATCTTGAATGACCTGAGGGTGAGCACATTTTCAGCAAATTTCCATTTTTGGGTGAACTCCTTTACTCATTCACGTCACATTACACACACACAGCTCATTTAAAACATGGCGCAGGCCACAAAAACCATGAAACTGGTATAAATGGCATTGTTTAATTTGTGACATATTTTAAACATTCCTTTCTCAAAGTTTCATATGACAAATGTACGGGAATTATTCTTTTCACATATATATTTATATATCTTTTTTTATCATGTTATTGCTTTACAGTAAAATGCATTGGTTGGATATGTCCATTAAAGCATGACAATACATTCATATACGTGTTACAGATGTATTCAGTTATGGTTCATAGTAACTAACTTTACATGAAATATAGATATATTTATATTTTGATCATCATACATTTATTATTATAATTATTGACATGAATCCCACATCACATTGAGGTCACAGTGCATGGGGTCGCAGTTCATACACGTATTGAATGTGTGTTAATGTGTGTGTGTGTGTGTGTGTGTGTGTGTGTGCTTATTTTGTAAGTTCCCATACAATCCACAATATGTAGAGGTACAACAATTATGCCATCTGAATTTTACTTGTTAAAAAAGTGACTTCATAAACAGATATGTGATCATGGTGTTGGTAGACAGAGAGAGAGTGTGAGTGTGAGTGTGTGTGTGTGTGTGTGTGTGTGTGTGTCAATATACAACAAAATGTCAAATCAAGTCTCAAATGAAGAGCCCACCAGTTCAACTGATGGTAAATCAGTCACGATCAAAGCATCTCAAACGTACTGTATGTACAAATTATCTAAAGAACAAATTACTTCCAACAGCTGTAAAAGTCTGCATTATCAACATGTGCATTACAGGGTAAATCTTTCAAAACCTGTCTAGAAAATGTCCAGGTTAAAATTCACCCCAAAATGAAATAAAGTAAATAAAGATATTATATTTTTGCATAAAGAAATTAAGTCTATTATTAAGAACCAAGAGTTTTCATGACAGTTATACACATTTCCCATGAATTCATATTATGTAAAGCAACAAACATATATATTGTTATTTATTTAATTAATTTTTGGACAATATATTTGACAATTCAGACTTTTTTCATGTAGTTCTTCAGAAAGAAAGAATTGCGACATATAAACATAAATTGTGAGATACAAACGTGCTATTTTGAGAAAAAAAGTGAGAATTGTGAGATAAAAAGTCGCAATTACGTTTTATATTTTTAACTTTTTTATTTAAAAAAAAACTGAATAAAATCTCAGAATTCAGAGGGCAAAAAGTCAGAATTGTGAGATTTGAACTCAGAATTGTGAGGAAAAAAGTAATAATTGTGAGATAAAAAGTCTCAATTAATTTTTTTTTTTTTTACCTTTTTAAATGTTTTTACCCTTTGGCAAAAAAAAAAAACAGAATTGCAAGATGTAAACTAAAAATTCTGAGGAAAAACGTCAGAATTTTGAGATTTAAATTAAGAATTCTGGGGTAAAGGTCAGAATTGTGAGATAAAAGTCACAGTTATTCTTGGGTGGAAACAGGCTTCAATACATTATAATTATAAAATATATCAAAATGGGGGAAAAAAACGAGAGTTGAGAGTTTAACAATGAGAGTTTGAGGGGGAAATGTGCTTAATTCTCTTTAAATCAGTGTCACAATAAACAATTTTTAATGGCACAAAAACAGACTTCATGTGCAAAATACAACGTCAGCTTTTGATTTGGGGTGAAATATACCATGGACATGTTTTTGTGAGATTTAACCCCATTTTATATTACAAAATGGCACTAGAGAATATTCATCTATGCTTGGTTTTGTTCTTTAAATGTTCCTGTATCAGTCAGAAATGCATATATATGTCTGTGCGAAAAGTCAAGAGGAACTATGGTAACTGTCTCTGAATGAATTTGAGTTTGGAGGATCCGCAAGACGTGCTTAAACCAAAAAATAAACCCCTTCACCATCTCCATCACTTCTCACTGAAGCTCGTCTTCCACTCAGAGGTTCAAGGCGGCTCATTAGTCTGTGTTTGAGTCTGGAAGCGCCCTGTGAGAAGGAAGTTAATGCCCTGGAGAGCACAGCCACATCCTCCCTGCATAGTGTCCACTACAAGTCCACATCCTATTGCTATTTCACTTCCAACATTCATAAAAAAATGACGTCCGGACTCTGTGCAGTGCTTATATTGCATAAACCCCGTTCTCCCGACACAAAAACAGCTGCGGATTTCCACAATCTTTGAGTCACGTTTGGATCCGCATGATGGGAAAACATCTCCGCGGAGGTTTGGTTCTGTAGCTGCCGGGTCGGGCAAGGGCCGTGGTTGCCATGGAGACCACTGTCCGGAGATCACCTCAGTGGAATGTCCCACAATGCACTGCAGACGCAGGCGTGTGCTGATGGTGGCTGTGCTGAAACTGCAAACAATGATCTTCCTTTGTGTTTTTGGCTCATTTTCTAGTGCAAATACATTCTTAAATCAATCTCAAATCATTTATTTGAGAAGCAAAATGACTTGATATTAAAGGGTTAGTTCACCCAAAAATGAAAATTAGGCTGCGTTTTACTCACCCCCGAGGCATCCTAGGTGTATATGACTTTCTTATTTCAGACGAATCCAGTCGGAGTTATATAAAAAATTGTCTTTGATCTTTCAAGCTGTTTAATGCCACTCAGCGGGTGTTGCATTGCTTCAGTCCAAAAGAACTTAAATAAAAATCGCCCATCCATAAAAAAAAGTGTCTCACACGGCTCCGGGGGGTGAACAAAGTCCTCCTGTAGCGAATCGATGCGTTTTTGTAAGAAAAATATCCATATTCAAAACGTAATAATCACTTTAATGTAGCTTGCGCCAACAGTTGTACACAGAAGCAGCTCCGGGCTGAAGAGGTATGAGTTCAGCGTTGTGCATGCGCCGGTGAGTCTCGTGAAAACCAACGTTTGTTAACAGGAGCAAAGGAAGCAAAGTTTCCTTACTTTAGCAAAGGAAAACCAGTCTCCTCTTGGCTTATATCGAAATCCTCCGACATTCTTCTTTACAAATCCTCGTTTTGTACTTCTAATTAGTGACCGTTGTTTTGTTTTGATCTCTCCGCTGCGCTTCTGCGTTCATCACTTCTGAGCGGCGCATGCACAACGCTGACCTCATACGTCATCTGCCCGGAGCTGCTTCTGTTTACAACAGTGAGCGCAAGCTACATTAAAGTGATTATTACGTTTTGAATATGGATATTTTTCTTACAAAAACGCATCGATTCGCTACAGGAGGACTTTGTTCACCCCCCGGAGCCGTGTGAGACACTTTTTTTTATGGATGGGCGATTTTTATTTAAGTTCTTTTGGACTGATGCATGCAACACCCGCTGAGTGCCATGAAACAGCTTGAAAGATCAAAGACAATTTTTAATATAACTCCGACTGGATTCGTCTGAACGAAGAAAGTCATATACACCTAGGATGCCTCGGAGGTGAGTAAAACGCAGCCTAATTTTCATTTTTGGGTGAACTAACCCTTTAAGTCTTGTTTCATGAAAAATGTGAGTTTTTCCTTAAAACAAGAAAAATACCTGTCAACAGGGCCAAAAAAAAATTTGTTTTCCCTTTGAATTAAGTTCATTTTTCTGACCACACTGGCAGATACTTATTTAAGTTTTAAGCTTAAACTCACTTAATTTTGAAAGAAAACAAGACCTAATATTTTAAGTAACTAATATTAAAACAAGATGAAATATCTGCCAATGGGGTCAGAAAATAAGATTTCCGACTCTAAAAAACTCACTTAATTTTGATAAAAATTTTTTAAAGAAAACAAGACTTAAAAGGCCTACCTTAAGTCACTTTGCATCTCAAATCTTGTTTTCTGAAAATATAAAACAATTTTTTACATATGTTTTCTTGTTTTAAGCAAAAACTGGGGTCAGGAAAAATAATTGTTTTCTCTTTCTCTGTTTTCTGACCCCACAGGAAAATATTTTTTCTTGTTTTAAGCTTAAACTCACTTAATTTTGATCAGTTGTTTCAGAAAAGTCATCATTCTGCTTCTCAAGTCTTGTTTTTTTTTTAAATATCGATCAAAATGCTGTTAATTCAAATGCATTTAGTTTCGTCGTTTTTTCAGAAAACAAGACTTCATATCTTGTCATTTTGCTTCTCAAGTAAATGTATCTTGATTTAAGAATTTTTAGAAATTTGTACTGGAAAACAAAACAAAAATACAGAGGAAGAACCAGATTTTTTGCAGTGCGTGGATTGGTCAGATGAGGGACTGTCTGAAGATCTTCCCCTGATGTATGCACAAAAACACCTAGACACAAACACACACGTCTGACAGAGGAAAGCACTTCTGATTGAGACCCAACCGCTCACTCACTTGCTTTAAAGTGCTCATTTCTACACTTCACAATGAAAGAGCCCCTCAAGAGCATAAGACCAGACCAAAACCACCAGAAACCACATCGCAGATGCTCATCTATAAATAAATATGATTATTAAATCTCTTCATAGGCAAGTTTATATTCACAGAGCCCTCAAAGAGGCCACGGCAAAACTTCCAAAAATCATGAAACAGGAACATTGCTTTTTGTGATTATAAATATACAAATTCTACAATTTAGATGCAAAACAAAATGATTCATTATCAGTATTTATGTCTGTTTTTCTAAAATATCTAACTATCATTAAAACAAAATTTGAAGTGAGTTGATTTTTCTTACAATGCAAAGTCTTAATATCTTCAGGTATTTAAATTTGTACCTCAATTTTCTTTACTCTTATTACAATAGCAATGGATGACATGCAATTCTTTAATTGCTCTTGCATTTTTTATTATTTTTCTTCCTTTTTTAAGATTAAATCTAACTAAATTTATTCAGAATTGTGATTTTAACAATTTGCCAATAAAAAAAATTAATTAATTGAAGATATATAAATACTTTGAAAACTCTTAATAGCTCAGTCTTAACATCTTCAAGTATTTTAATTTGTTCTGAACTTCCTTTGCAATTTAATATTATTATTATAATTATTATTATTATTTTACAATACAATAACAGATGATATGCAATACATTCATTTCTCTTGTATTTTTAAATATTTGTCTTTCTTTTTTCAGCATAAATCTAACTAAATTAGGTCAGGTTTAAGCTTAAAACAGTTTGCCAATAACATAAGAATATAAAGAAAATAAGCAAAGATACAGACTTCAAAAACTCTTAATAACTCAAAGTCTTAATTTCTTAAAGTATTTGAAATAGATTTTTTTACTCTTATTACAATAACAATGGATGACGAGCAATACTTTTATTTCTCTTGCATTTCTAAATATATATATATATATAAGAAACTAATTAAAATTAACTTAATTGACGATATATTCTTTGCAAACTCAATGTCTTAATATTTCCAAGTAAATTTATCTTGTTTTAAGGATGTTTAGATATTTATACTAAAAAATAAAAAACAAGATCAAAAATACTGATTATGAAACTGTTTTATGCAGAATAACCATGCATGTGTCCTAATCAGGCACGACACTCTTCCAATGACAAGTAATTAGTCCATCTGCAATGAAAGTCAACGCTGCCACAATCACAGCCAGCTGCAACACTGTTGCTGATTAATATGCAGATTTTTTAGACCAATGAGATTGCACTGATTTGCATGGACGATCGTACCTGATTACAAGACACAGTACTAACAGAAAATGTTAGTTTCTCTTGCATTTCTAAATATTTTGCTTATTTCTAAGCCAAAAAATCGATATGCTGCAAAAGAATTCACAGTTGTGTGAGCAATAAAGACTTCATGAAGAGATTCAGTGGTTAGACAAGAAAAAGAAACAGATCAGTGTAGGCATGTAGAAAAGGACGAATGTCCATACGCTCCGTGTTTGTCATGCATTCTGAGATATTAAAGATCTCAACTGGAAGAGAAGATCTGCCAAGGAGAAGTTCCTCTTTCTGGGGTCAAAATCAGGAAAATGAGATGAAGTGGAAGATCGTATCCGTTTGTCCGTCCACAGTGAGATGAGTCGAACGAAAGGAGCTCGAATAAAGCGCTGGTGCTAATGAAGACTAGCATTCGTCCAGTCTGAGGTGATGATGGTTCTGGAGTGCAAGAACGGAGCTCGTGACATCAGGACGGTGCATTCTGGGATACGGAGTCTAGTCGTCCTGACACATGGGCAGGTTGACGAAGGTGAAGACGTTGTATTCGATCATGATGGAGAAGCAGAGGAAGACGGCGTACAGCACCAGCACATAGACGCCCAGCTTGAAGTCCAGCTTCCACCCGTTCAGATGAATCCCAAGAATCTGCAGTGAAAACAAAAAACAGGAAAGAAGCTTTAATCACTTACATATTGCTTATGTTTGTGCAATTCAGCACTCATTTGTAAAATTGATACATTAAGAAGTCTATAAATTAATAAATGGACTGGGCTATTGTCTCGGTTGTGTGGTATAGAAACACACAAAGCTGAGGAATACAACTCGGAGATAGATTAATAACAATGTCTTGGAATACTGGAATAAACACAGAAGTAACACACACTTAACGTAAAGGAGAACCAACAGATACTGAAGGCTCGAGTACACAAAGCAAACAAAGGAACAGATGAGTTAATTAACGAGGCAACAGGTGAACAGAACGATTAATCCAACAGACTGAGAAACTATAGGTCATGTTCGAAACACAACGAGACATACATGTAACAGCTATCAGTTATGATATGCCTAGACAGAGAAAAACACACAAAAGTTTGCGATTTCTAAAACATATTCTGCTAATACAAAAACTACAATATTCAGTTTAAGCAACTGTCACTTCATAAAAAGATTAGAAATAACTCTTTATATAATAACTCTCATTTCATTCAACAGTTTCATTTTATTTTTTATGAATCGGTTTTTACATTTATTTAAAATAATCTACAATTTGATTATCAAAACATTTTCATCAAATAAAAAAGAAAAATGCAATATTCAGTTTAAAGGGGTCATATGATGTTGCTAAAAAGAACATTATGTTGTGTATTTGGTGTAATGAAATGTTTATGCGGTTTAAGGTTCAAAAAACAAATTTTCCACATACTGTACATTATTGTTTCTCCTCTATGCCCCGCCTTTCTGAAACGCGTAGATTTTTACAAAGCTCATCGGTCTGAAAAGCAAGGTGTGCTGTGATTGGCCAGCTATCCAGTGCGTTATGATTGGCCGAATACCTCAAGCGTGTGACGGAAATGTTACGCCCCTTACCATACTGTGATGCCGTGTCCCGGCCGGAGCGACGAGACAAAAACATTAAAACCCATTATAAAAGAGGCAT
>NW_015665001.1:60801-65966 GCF_001515625.1 Sinocyclocheilus rhinocerous | reverse complement strand
TTTTGCTGTTCTATTGTAAATAAATCTTAACCAAAGATTCCTAATTGCATCTACTTTCGGAAGGCCAAATAAAGTGCTTTTGCTTTCGCACTGAAACACACACCGTCTCCCTGACATGGCTTTATCAACACTACTGCTGTTCCTGAAACCACGCTTTCTTTCTTTGCGTGCACATTTGGGCGGTGTTATGCAAATCTTCCCACATTGTGACGTAGATATGTGGGGGCGTGTTAGAATGAGCCGTTTTAGGTAGGTGTGGCTGACTCTTAACTTTTATAAAGAATATCTCTTTGGATTTGAGACTTTAGTCTTTGCAACTTTACAGATCTTCTTTATGCACCAAGAGCTTGTAACACTCCAAAGAGAAAGGAAAAATTTAAATCGCATCATATGACCCCTTTAAGCAACAGTCACTCACTTCATAACAACAATAGTTTCATTTGTTCATTTTCTTCTAAACTGATGTTCTTTTTTTTTGACTTATCAAAATATTCAGCAACTAAAAATTCAATATTCAATTTAAGCAATAGTCAATCACTTCCTAACATTAGAAAAAAACATTCTATTTTAAGCTATTGTCATCTCTATGTTATAGTGTTAAGCTGAATATTAAAATTTCAATTGATCTGTTTTTATTTTTATTTTTTTAGTATTTGATTTAAAAGAATCAACAATTTTACGATTTAATTTTAAAATATTACAAATTATTCAGACAAAAATGCAATATTCATTTTCAGCATTTGCCAATCACTTTGTAATAAATTTATAAATAAATATTTAATTTTATTGTCATTATATTATCAGGTGCTAAACTCAATATTAGTTTAAATGGATCCATTTTTATTAACTCATGTTTTATTATTTTATGATTTATTTAAAATAATTGACTATTTGATTCTTTAAAATACATTCAGAACATGAAATAAAAACCAAAAATACAATCCCTATGTAGTAACATTAGAAATTACTTGATATTTTCTAACATTTATAATATATATTAACTGATTTGTGTATTATTATTCTTTGATTTATTTATAAAATAAATGTATAATATTCTCCACACTTACACAATCGTCAAAAATTCTAGTTAAGGATAAGTATTTATTTTAATGATCAAAACTGTGATACCAGAATTAAAAGGGAAATTATTTAACTATGCATCCAGATTTCCTCCAAATCAACACACCTGTCATTCAAAAGTTAATAACTTTTCAGCAGAATTCACAGAAAAAGTCTACAGCTTGCATCTGATCCTGATTGAGTCACGAATTGTCTCAGGAGAACCTGCTGATTTACTCACGGTGACCGCGACAGATCCCAGCAGCAGCACCACGGAGTAAACCAGTCCCCGACTGTTTATCATCACCTGTACAGAGGCAGGAAACAGCATCATCAGCTCCCACAATGCCACTGTGCCATTACACCATTACAATAAAAACAGATCACGTGTTTCAGTGCTCATGTGTTCAACAGAAGCTCCTGGTTTGAGAGGAGTTTAAACAGAAAGAGCTGCTGGATGTGCTTACAACTGATCCATAACTGACTGCCATGGTCTGCAGCGCCCAGGGAACGCCGAGCCCCACCAGAATGTCAAAGACGTTACTGCCGATGGTGTTGGACACGGCCATGTCTCCCAGACCTGCAGAAACGAGACCCGCTTTCACACTGAACAAGCAATGCTGACTCATCATGCAGATTCAGAGGTCATTTCTCCTAAAGCAATGCAAAATAAGTGTGATGTGGCTTGTCATGATATAATCAAAGAGTAGCAATGGAAAACGGAACTTAATGGGAAAAAATAACTTATTAAATAAATTTTATTCATGACAACTCTCAGAAGATTTTAGCATGGTGATGGATATGACAATGTTAATGTATTTGGTCTTGGCGGAATAGATTAGTGAATGCTAGCCAGCCATATAAATGTAAGGCAGTAAGCTCATTGGCTGCATATGCAGCATGAACCAATCAACTGTGCCAAGTCGTTTAACTCTCTGAATATCATCGGTTACGTTAACAAAACATCAGCCTGCGCCATCCGAGTTTCATGACTAAACTATATATTTATCAGTGGTGAAAAAGTAATACGCAACATAATAAGGAAAGCAAAACAATAAGAAAGTGGTGAAAAAAAGTGTTGACAAAAAGAATAGCAATGCAAAACTATAAATGAAACAGTGGAAAAAGTAGCCGCAAAAAGTGCATTTTACCAAAATATAATTTAAAAATATATTTATATTACTGCTTTTAAGTATAAAAATGACATACGGTGCCAGAAATTACATGCTATGTCAATTGCAAAAGTCTTTTAAATAGAAATGCAAAAATATAAAGGTAACAGCAGAAAAGCAGCCACAAGAAGTGTTTCCATAAAGCATTATTTTATAAAACAAGATAAGATTTAGTCAAATAAAAAATACAATTATTATTTAAAAAAATAAAATAAAGTGTTTCGTTTATCATTACGTCATCACTATAAAAATATTGGTCCTTTTGTTTGAGAATCCTGAAACGCTGGCTCCAAAACATGGACTATAAAAATTAAATTTCGTGCCAGAAATTACACACTTAATCTTTTAGATACATACATTTAAACTTCAATGTAATATGAGCCTCAGTATTTTTCTATGGCTGGAAAAGTCAAAAGAGAACCGTTACAAACTCATCCTAAAAACTATACTATGTACTATGTAATCTTGTATTCTGCATAGGGCAGAGGCAGCATTGAGATGCACTCCATGTCTGAGTGATTGATAGTGACACGGGAACAGGAAATCACATTATGTGTGCTGTAGCGCTTTGATCAGATACATGAAGGTAAAAGAGTCTGTATTTCATGTTAAATTCATCCTGCTCTAGTTTTATTGATCAGAAGGACGCGATCGATCTACCTTGACGAGCCACGATCAGGCTGGCGATGCAGTCCGGGACGCTCGTGCCCGCCGCCAGAAACGTGATGCCCATGATGACATCGGGAATGCCGAGCGTGTATCCGATGATCGTCACCTACAAGACAGAGTAAAGCTTCACTAAAAACAAGACAGACTAACTGGAGAGAGACACTGACAGACGTGTGGCACCTACCATCCACACCATGAAGTAGGAAAAGACGGCGATCCAGACGGTGGAGAGGATGAAGGAGAGCATGAAGTATTTCTCCCAGCGAGACTTGGCACAGTTTGGGATGGTGAAGTACAGGATCAACAACAACGGCCAAGAGATCAGCCATTTAGTTCTGTTCATACAGCCGTCTGAAACACACAACGGACTGTTTTAAAACCACACTGCAGTGCTAGAAACTCATTTTCTGCTCTTGCTTACAAACTAGATACTGTTCATTTAACCCTCATGCTGTGTTCCTGTCATTTTGACTGCCATAGAATTTTATTTTTTCCTATAGCAGGTATAACAGCTTCCCAACACTGAAAAATTAAATAATTTTTGTATTTTTCCCCAGCTTTTTTGACCCGGGTCAAAAATGACCTGCCTACAAAAATTGCTTGTAAATCTCTCATTATTACCTTATTACCATATATTGGATTCAATCTTTTTCCCACTCAGTTTTTGAGTGATAACTGCCAAAATGATCCTCAAATGATGCTTTTTTTCACTGGAAAACTGAGGTGCATGAGCTCAAATCAATGAGGCCTCGGTCAATCAGTACCAAAAAGAAATACAAAACCTGGGGTAATAAAAAGTAAACAAGTTGACAAAAAGATTGAATTCAAGATATGTTAATAATAAAGCATACATTTATATATTTTTTGTACTTTGTTACACTCGTGGTGTTCCGGGTCAAAAATGACCCGCCTACAAAAATTGCTTGTAAATCTGTCATTATGCTGTATTATTACCACATATTGGATTTCTTTCAATTAGCACAGGTTTTGTATTTGTTCTTGGAACTGACTGATCATAGGTTTCACTGATCTCAGTTTTTGAGTGGAAATTACCAAAATGATCTAATACTAAACCTGTGCATGCAAATGAAAAGAAAACAAGTTGACAAAAAAAACTGAATGCAAGATTTGGTGTTTATATACCATAATGAATGCAATTTTTTTAATGCTAGTCATTTTTGACCGGGAACACCACATTAGGTCATTTTCAGCACAGCACAAAGGTTAAAAAGCTTATATTTGCTCCTTAAAATATTCTTTCTGAGGTGCTTTTTCATTTCTATCACATCCGTTTCTTTTCTGAATGTATTTGGTGATTTTGGCAGAAAAATGGTCTTCTGAAAAGTAACAGTAACTCTCTTTTACTCACCTGGTAATCTGAACGGTGAGGTGAGTTCACTCTCTTTCTCTTCGGTGGTTTTGTCTTCTGGCACGTTTCCATTCTCGATGTCTGGTTTGCCGTCCACCACAGCTGTCTCCACACCGTTAGCCGACTGGACCAACCTCTGACGCTACACACAACAAACACGCTTTTCTAGAAGTGCACCAGTGTTAAAAGCCTGGTTGATACTGATAAGCTGATGATAAATTGCTGATAGTACATTTTTTTTACTATTTTGTGAAAAATAACAGCAACAATCAATTAAAAACCATTCAGGGATCACAACATTATAATGCACAGTATGAACAATTCATTTTCATTTTTGATGAAAATAATAGTCAACAGCCTTATAAAATGATCTGAACTGAAAAGTTTGGGATTTTAAAAAACAAATTAATATTTGTACTCAGTAAGGAAGGACACATTAAGTCAATCAAAGGTGACAGTAGAGACATTTATATTGTTACAAAAATTTCTATTTTCAAATAAAAAGAATAAATAAAGGCTATTCGTCAAAGAATCCTGAAAAAAATGTATCACTGTTTCCAGAAAAATATTAAGCCGTTTTCAACATTGATGATAATAATAACAAATGTTTCCTGAGCAGCAAATCAGCATATTAGAATGATTTCTGAAGGATCATGTGACATTGAAGACTGGAGTAATGATGCTGAAAATTCAGCTTTGCATCATAGGAATAAATTACTTTTTAAAATATATTCACATAGAAAACAGTTATTTGAAATTTTAATAATATGTCACAATATTAATGTTTTTACTGTATTATTTTTTAAATAAAAAGTGCCTTGGTGAGCAGAAGAGTCTTTCAAAAACATAAAAAATACAGACCCCAAATTTGACTTTATATTATATTATATTTATAT